>NW_024424897.1:42974938-43135909 GCF_017311325.1 Ursus maritimus | reverse complement strand
CCGCCGCCGCCGCCGCCGGCCCCACAGATCCCGCCCTTTCTGGACTCGGAGGCTCGCGTTTGCTATTAATACACAGGAAATGCACGACTTGACTCGTGAGGTGGAGCCGTTCCCTCTGTGCGGTCACCGGCCGGCGGCTGGCGGAGGCTTCTGGAGCGCGGAGGAGGGGCGAGGAGGCCGCAGACGGGCCGGGCGCGGGGGGAGGTCTGCTTCCCAGAGACAGGCTTTATTTACAGCCCCTCACCAGAGCCCGAGCAGGCAGGGGGAGGAGCGGAAGAGCAGCTGCCCGCGCGGCCTCCAGGAGGACAGGGCGAACCTCGCTGTCACCTTGGGATGGCCACAAACTGAGCCCCCTTCTCATCTCTGCCTCAGGTTCTGACACCGTTGCGGAGGGGAGGCCAGGGCCTGGTGAGAGAACAGTTTCTATCACCACTGCGGCTGGGAGAACGAGGCTTTGTGCAGAGGAGGCCTCAGCCGCCTCACCACAACAGAACCCCAAGTGCCAGCCAGGGTCTGCAGCCGGCCCACCCTGGCGGCCGGAGGGGCCCCACCTCCTACTCACGGGTGCTGCTGGGATGAGCAATCCCACCTCCTTGGGGCGCTTTTGCCTCAAAGGGGCCTCCGCCCAGCAGAGCCCGCCCCGCGGCAGAGGGTACAGGAAACCCAGGATGGGTAACACCAGCAGCCCTTCCCGCTCCCAGCCTGCTTCCCTTGCTTCCTCAACGGTGGCAGAAGCTCAGGCCGTCCAGAGAAGTCCACGCTGTGGCTGTGTAAGGCCCCAGCCAGGGGCGCCTCGGTGGCACAGCGGTTAAGCGTCTGCCTTCGGCTCAGGGCGTGATCCCGGCGTTCTGGGATCGAGCCCCACATCAGGCTCCTCCGCTATGAGCCTGCTTCTTCCTCTCCCACTCCTCCTGCTTGTGTTCCCTCTCTCGCTGGCTGTCCCTATCTCTGTCAAATAAATAAAATCTTAAAAAAAAAAAAAAAAAAAAAAAAGGCCCCAGCCAGAGAGGAGCGTGCCCTTGCTCTCCTGGGGGAGGAGTTCAGGGGCAGCACCTGCGGAAAGCTTTCACCACACAACACCTAGGGCAAAGGTTGGGAACTCCAGCAGCCGTGAGGGTGCGGGTAAGATCCGTGGAAGCCAGCCAGGTAGGCATGGGGTGGAAGGAAAAAGCCACCACCCAGCTCCAGCTGCAGGCTGCCCCATCTCAGACTGTCCTAGAGAAGCTGGCAGTGTGGATCCTTAGCTGATCTCTCTCCATTTAAAACCGATGGCAGATAAATGACATTACAACAAAAGGAAACGAAACATGGTGCAGTCCAAATGACACACACCCGTGAACTGAATTAGGCCCACAGACAAGGTTGCTGTTTTCCTGCAGCTGGTTGTTTCCCTGAGGGAAGCTGGGAGGTGTGTGGGTATGGGAGACAGGGGTGGTGGTGGTGGTGGTGATCCCTGAATATTCCCTCTGTCCCGTTTCTTCAGTGGAACCTGCATCTTGGAATCCAATTCAGCGTCACACGCTGCCAACCCACCACTTCCCTTTGTAAGCCGGAATCATTGGGGCCACCATCCAGGTAGATCGGGTGGAAATTCGGGATTCTGGGTGGTGGGCCCTGAAGCTTCAGCCCCACTCGAGTCAACCCTGTCAATCTCCAACCCTCAACAATGTCTCCAGCCAGGGATTCCCTTGAAATCTTCCTGATGCTTCTAGCTCACAATTCTCTCTAATACACAGTTGCCCGGACTAGCCAGCATGGCTCTTCATGGTGTGGTCTCTGAGCTGTCCATCGGTGTGTGAACCTACCGCCAGCCTCTTTATACACACGTCATATATCCCCTGTCAGGTGGTAATGGCCACAGCGGGGCAGGGCGGGGGGCGGACGACTCAAACTCTTTGGAAATGTGTTTCACAGGAAGGTCAACTGTGCACCATCCTGGGTCCACCTGGTGTCATTGCCTCTCTTTTCCACTGCACCTCAACCAAGAACAGGGCCTCTGGCTGAGCCTCCAAGCTGGGTGGAGGGTTGAGGAGAGGAGGGAAATAGAGAAGAATGGAAATGTTTATCCCAACCCCCCAAAAAATCTGGGAAAGCTTTGGGCTTGAGATGGGGCTCCTGCCATTCTGTGAGAGCAGAGAATCTGTCCTCACCACTGACTCCCTGTCACCAAAGCTGAAATGCAGACTGAGGGATTTGGGGTAGGCTCTTTGGGGCCTCAAGGCTGACAGGGTTCCACAGAGGCACAACCCACCTTACACCCCACCCCCTCCCTCAGTCCCTGGTTTTTCCCTGTCCCTGCCCTGGCTGGGTTATAAATAGCCAAAGCACATCTGAAGGGCCCTTTCAGCCACAATTCCTCATTTGGTTTGGGCGGGCGAGGCTGCTCCCAGGGCTTGGGAACAACAGGGCCTGGCATTCCCCAGGGCACAAATGTGCCAGCCCAGGGCTCTCTGCCACCATTTCTGTCTCCTATCCTGCGAGCTTCAAGTGCACGGCAGGACTGCCCCCATTGGTCAGACAAGCAGGTGGAATGGGAGAAGGGCCTAAAAGCCCGAGGGTCCCTCCGATGTCCCTTCCCCCACCCAAGGGAGCATGAAGTAGCCTTGGAAGTCTCCTGGAGTATCCCCATCTTCATTCCCCACACCCCTAGCTAGCATAGCCAGATCAACACCCACTTCTTCCCCAAACCCTGCAACCTCTCAGAAGTTGCTCCCTAAACATCCAAGGCATCTCTGCTCCACCCCACCCCAGCTGGCTGGAAATTCCGGTGAGTAACTAGAATGCCCTTCCATCTCCATCGGGCACACAGACACCACTCAGAGGCCCTCAGTCCTCCCCCTGGGGGGGAAGTGACTCACAAGTCCCAGCAATGCCCCCTCCCTTTCCCCTACAAGCGCCCTGAGCCAGCCCTGGACCTGAGCTTCCTCTCTGCATCCTCTACACTGCGTTGCTTCAGCCTGGCTCCTGTTCCTCCTTCCAGAGAAGCAGCCTGCTCCAAAGGTCTCCAGCCTGCCTTACTCCAAAGTCGGACGCCTCCCTCTGCTACCCCGCAGCCTCTGCAGTCTGGACTTTCTCAAATCCCTCCATTCCCTATGAGCATGCTGGCGCTGCTCTGACCGCCCCGGCTGAGGCTGGCCCTCCTGTAAACCGGAGTCCCCACTCAAGCCTGGCCTCAGCCCGCTGCTCTCTACCCTTGGAGATCTCCTCCCTTTGCGCTTCCAGGCCAATGGCAGCCATCAGCATTTGTAGCTCCCGCATCTTGCTCAGCTCCGAGCGTGACATCTACACTGTCGGCTGGCTCTCCTCACTTGGAAGCCCTGCCAACAGCCCCTCAACTCCACATATCCAGACCAAATGACCTTCCCCCTCCCTAAGCCAGCTTCCCCTTCTGGCTTCTCCACTTCTGTTGGCAGGGCTGCCATCTTGCGACTCTTCCTTCCCTTGGGCCCCACATCCCTTTTACTGAGTCCCTTGGGTTCTTCTTTTTCCTCTTCTAAAGCCACCATCCCAACCATAGTTTGCAGCATCTCGCCCCTACACAGTCAGAATCATGTTCCATTTTGAGTCCTGATCTTGCCTGTCCAGCTATCCGCTCACTCGTTTGCTCCTTCACACCCAGAGAAGGCCTGGCATTACACACACAAATCTGGGAGACACAGCCGTTAGAGTGCTCTCAACCTATAGGAAGTGAAGGATGCGGGAACAAAAGAGACAGTGTCTCAGTGATCAACACAGTGGGGACATAGGACAAAGGCACTATCCCTGCTCAGAGGAAAAGCTTCACAGGAGAGTGGCTTCTGAGCAGCAGCTGGAAAAGGGGAAGAGTTTGCAGGCAAAGGGAGGAAGGCCAGAAAGGAGAACTTCTGGTAAGCAAAACACAGAGGGAGGACAGAATAGAGAAGGGGCAGGAGGTGAACTTGGAGAAGTAGCCTGGAACCACACTATGGTGGGTGAGGGGCATGGACTGCCCCACGGGCGAGGGGCACTGACTGAGATTTCTTTTCTTTTTTTTTTTTTTAAGATTTTATCTATTTATTTGACAGAGATAGAGCCAGCCAGCGAGAGAGGGAACACAAGCAGGGGGAGTGGGAGAGGAAGAAGCAGGCTCCCAGCGGAGGAGCCTGACGCGGGGCTCGATCCCATAACACCGGGATCACGCCCTGAGTCAAAGGCAGACGCTCAACCGCTATGCCACCCAGGCGCCCCTCTTTTTTTTTTTTTTTTAAAGAGAGGAAGGTGGGGAGGGGCAAAGGGAAAGGGAGAGAGAGAATCTGAAGCAGGCGCCACACCCAGCATGGAGTCAGACATGGGGCTCGACCTCATAACACTGAGATCATGACCTGAGCCGAAATCAAGAGTCAGATGCTTAACCGACTGAGATTTCTGACACTTGCCATGCCCACAGTCTCAAAGCCACCAATAGTTTCCTCTCCCTAAACCCAGTGGCCTTCCTTCACACTCATTCTCCATCCCTCATTCTCTTAGCCACTAAATCAATAAGTATTTATTAATTGCCTACTGTGCACTGGGCATTCATAATGCAGCCACAAATGGGACACTATGTCTACCTCCATGGAGCTGACAGGTTTGGGGACAGGCTGACCATTGTGAGCCAAGGCAGTGCCAGGAATGGGGCACAATCTCAGAACGATGGGTCTGAGGTACAACTCTCCCAGAAAGGAGAACATGGAAATATCTATTGTGATTTTAAAGGTTCACAACTTCTGACCCAGCAATTCCACTTTAAGGGATTTTTCTGCAAAAACATTTTTACAAGGACACAAGGATCTATGTACAAAGATATTCACTTCAGTGACGTTTATGCCAATGCAAGACTAGAAACAGCCCACATGTCTAGCAGAAGGGGATGGTTAAGTGACTTATGGAACATTCGTAAAGTGAAACATGCATGCAGTCATAAAGAAGAAAAGTGAGGTCGATCTTTACTTACTGATGTGCAAAATGTCCAAGACTTATTAAGTAAAATAAGGAAAATGAATTGCATAACAGTACCAGTATGATTTTAGAAAAAAAAGTATACATCTAATATGTCACATGGAAAAATAAGGAGAAGTATACAACCAACTCTTAAAAGAAGTTCTGTCTGTAGGATGGGACTTTAGGAGACTTTCACTTTCTACATTACATATTTCTGTAAAGTTAGAATTTTCAGTGATGTAATCAGGGAAAATAAAGAAGTTAAAAAAAGAAGTGTGGCAAGCACTACGGTTGGGAAAGCAGACTGAGCTCTGGGGCACAAGACAGGTGCAACTGATGCAGCAAAGGGGGTGTCACAGAAGGTTCTGTGGAGGAGGTGACACTGAAACGCATACCTAAAAATGACCAGGGGTTAGCCACGTCAGCAGGGGGCAGCGGGGCAGGACAGACAGGACTGTGTGAGCACAAGGAAATGAGTTCAGTCTGGGTGGCGAGTGTGCATTCAATCATTCAACCAACATTTACTGAGCATTTACTAAGCGCCAGGTACAGTTCAAGGAACTAGAGTTTTCGATGAACAAACATTTGTTTACAAAACTGACGAAGCTCCATCTTGGAGCTCACATTCTAGTTGAGAGATTGGTGATGAGGCTGCAGAAATGGGCAGGGGTCAAGTGGTCACATCAAGCAGGGCCTTGACAGCATTGCTAAGGGCTGGATTTTACTACTAGGAGAAAGGGAAGGCACTGGAGGCTTTTAAGCAGGGAATGACATGACGTGACCATTGTTCAACAGTCATACCTCCCACTGACATCAGATTATTCTTTCTAAAACATTGCTCACTCTGCGCCCACAGGAAGCCACCAAGTCAGCCCAAACAAGGGCACTGGGGCCCTTGCTGGCGACTCGACCAATCAAACTGTTGACAACAGTCTCTGCTACTCCCTCTCCCCTTAATGGGCCAGGCACATTCTCACCTCCGGGCCTCATCCTGGGCTGGAAGCCTCTTCTCCCCACTCTCTGACTATCCCTGGCCCTCTCAACTTTCTTGGCAAAAGCTGAAGCTCCACCACCAGATTTGCTGGAGACTCTGGGCCAATAAGAACTGACCCCCAGGGGCCGGGGCCAGGAGCAGGCAGAGTCTGCTACAGCCACAGATGGAATCAGATGCATCATCTTCCCGATAACTGCACTGCTCCCTCTGCCTTTCCTTCTCTGTTATAGAAGTCATTCTGAAAATCATACATAGAGTTTCATTACATAAAGCACATGTTGGGTATAAACCAGTACACGACACTATTCATGCCGTAAAACAAACAAAACCGAAAAGAACTCCCCTCAGTTATGGATTTGAATCCTCACTCTGCCTCTTGCCATTTGTGTAACCCTGAGCAAGTCATTCAAACTTGGGGGTCTCAGTTTCCTCATCTGTAAAATGGGGTATGGCACCAACTCCAGGGTTGCAGTGAGGACTAGTACATGTAGGGCAGTGCCTGGCAAGTGTCAGCCCTTGTTAGGTACTAGCTATTCTCCTTTTCTTTGGTAGAAGTGGTGGGGTGTGGGAAGCACAGAAGTGGGGGGCCCTAGCTCCCTCCCTGCTTCACCTCCCACCTCTTCCATTGAACTCAATGCCCAGCAGACCATTATCCTTTTCTCAAACTTCTAGAGGTCTCCCCACATTCCAGAACTTACACAGCCCTCTTTATCTAGAATGTTCTTTCTGACCAGTGCCCAGGCAGAACACTACCTACTATCTGAGGCTGCCTCCCACGGACTCCCCTCCCTGGTTCCCCCACCTGAGGTCACATGACTCCTCCCTTGGGATGCTGGACATTTCTCAAGGCTGTTGCACAGATGGCCTTGAAATAGAGTGTATTTGGGACAACCCCTGAGCATGCTAATTCCCCACAGCAGTTGGGACAATATCTTGTAAAAAGTGGGTGCTCCGAAAATACTTAGTGAGTCGATATGGAAGTTTACAGGGCACGGCAAAGGGTCTCCCAAGAAGATAAATCAAGGGATTCAGACTGGATGGGTGGTTCCTATGGAAAGTGGTCATATGATGTGGGCTCCTCGCGCTGAAGGGAGCACAGACCTGCCACAGGAAACCAGGCTGAGGAGGGAGGAAGGGTGAGTATCCATCCACCAGTGCCAAATGCAGCAGGCCAAGCGTGGCTTTATCTCAATTGCCAGCACTTCCCTTCTTCCTTAGCTCACAGACTCCTGGCAGTGGCTTGGGGTCTAGCAAGGTGGGCTTAAGGGGAACACCCTCGCAGTGGGAGCCGGGGAGAAGGAAAGGCAGATTGTGCCAAGTGAGAAATAGCCCAAGACAGCTCTCACCTCCTTCCCAGCAGCTGGGCTCTCCTCTTTGTGTCTCTCTTCCCCCGAATACTCTCCAGCGGTGCCCCCCGGCAGGGCCTGCACCAGGCAGGAATGGCGCTGGGAGCTGAGCCACCCGTGCCAGGACCAGAGCAGGGGACAGGATGGTGCGAGGGCAGCCAGAGCTGGGGACTCATGGAGAACGGGCTTCACGTCCCAGGAGAGATTCAGACTCAACTCCCATCTCAGGAACGGGTCCTCTGTGTGGCAGGCACGAGGTGTTTTCACAGTTACCAGGTCAACTTGGTCCTCACAGCAGCCCTTCCAGATAGGAGGATTTATCCTCATTTACAGCTGAGGGCACCAAGGCCCTGCAAGTTGCCCAAAGCCACACAGCCAGAAAGAGGTGAAACAAAGGCGCTAAGGCTCCTGTTCTGGAGAGGTCACACAGAGTGGCCGTGACGAGGAGCCTACCACTTACCAGCCGTGGGACCCTGCGTAGGTTGCGCAACTCTCTCACCTGAGTTTCCATAGCTGTTAAAGGGGGCAATCGTGGTGCCTTCCTCACAGGGTCGTGGTGAGGGGGAATGAAGCGAGCGAATGTTTATAAAGTGCTGGGACAGCGCCCACATTTAGGAAGTGCTAAGAAAGCGTGCTCTTCGTTCTGCCACACAGGCAGCACGGTGACAGGTCTGGACGCCCTCCAGACAGAAGCAACCAGTCCACAACCCTGAGGGCGGAAGGCTCAGAGCGCATCATCCACGCGAAAGAAAGTGCTAGCACGCACTAGTGGAGAAACCAGGCTCAGTGCAAGTCCAAGCAGTTGCGGGGGCGGGGGGGGGGGGCGAAGGCGGAGAGGAGAAGGGAGAGGAGGAGGAAGTGGTGGTGGTGGAGCCGGGAAGGACGATGGTGATCCTTCCAACACTCTGCCACCCTTACTTCGGATTCTCCTGCTAAAGCCTGAACCCCTCAATTCAGCCTTTTATTAGAAACCTCTGAACTGCGTCTGGGTACCACAGGAACTACAGAATGAGTTTGACACTGAGCAGTCCCACCCACACGTGTACAAACATTATGACTGCAAAGCGCCCTGCCTAACTCTGTCTCATGGAAACCTCACCACAGCTGTGTGAGGTCAGGAAGGAGGAAATTCTCAGTATCTTCTCTTTACAGATCAGTAAACTGGAGCCCAGACAAGATGAGTGACATCCCTCAGGTCACACAGCTAGAAAATGCTAGCACGGAGACGACACCCAGAGCTTTGCCTTGTTTCCACTTTTTACGGCATCTCCCAAGAAGGGAGACAGAGGAGTCTATGGCTTGGGGGGAGCAAGCTTTTCTGTAAGACCATGGTCCTGGCGGAGGAATGTGTGCCCCCACTTGTTAGCTGAGATCAAGACCCCCTGCCCTTCCTTCTCAAGGTGAAACCAGGCACTCTCAGCTGAATCGAGCCAGCCGTGGTATGGGGCCCTGGCCTTACTAAGGAGCTCTGCTCAGCTTGGGCTTGAGAAGCGTGAGGGGTCTGCAGGGCGGAGCCTCAGCTTTCACCCTGATGCCTAGCGGGGTGCACAGCTGGGGCATATCTACGACAAGAGCAGCAGAGCAAGGCTGTAGGGGCATGTTGGGGAGTGAGGAGCATGTGTCTGTCCTGCAAACACTATAGGGACCTGGCTTCAGCTGGGCTACCCTACCTGGCAGGACTGATCCAACCCCAGAAAAGAGAAAAAAGCAGATTCAGTTGTTGTCTAGCAAATACCATTAGCTTAGTTCCTTGCAGTGGTCTTGGCTCCCAAAGCTGGAAAGAAAACTCTTGTGGGTCCCAGTCACCAAGGACTGAGCATCGGGATGAGCCAGACCCCATGCTGCAGGCCTCACCTGAGCTCTCCCAATCCCTCCTTGCAACAATCCTGCAGGCAGTTGGTCCTATTTAAAGATGAGCAAGGGGCACCTGGGTGGCTCAGGCGGTTAAGCGTCCGACTCTTGATTTCGGCCAAGGTTATGATGTTGGGGTCGTGAGATCAAGCCCCACATCAGGCTCCACACTCAGCACAGAGTCTGCTTGAGATCCTCTCTCTCCATCTCCCTCTGCCCCACCCTCCGCACATGCTCTCTCTCTCAAATAAATAAAATCTTAAAATAAAATAATAAAGATGAGGAAAGTGAGGCTCAGAGGGGTTATGGCACTTGTCCAGCGTCGCACAGCTGGAGAGTAGCAGGTGTTCCTCTGGTCAAAGCTCACGTTCCTTCCATTCTCTGAGCTGCTGAATAAGACGACTGTAATGATGGTTACACTTACGTGTTGACCTGATTGGGCCACGGGTACCCGGACGTTTGGTCAAAATTATTCTGAGTGTGTCGGTGAGAGCGTTTCTGTGTGAGATTAACATTTGAATCAGGTGGCTGGGTAAAGCAGCCTGCTCTCCGTATTGTGGGGGGTGGGCCTCATCTAATCCACTGAAGACCCAAATAGAACAAAAAGGCCGAATAACAGCGAACTCTTCCTGTCAGTTGAGCTGAGACATGAGTCTCTTCCAGGCTTCAGACGCAGCCTGAAACACTGACTCTTCTTGGATTTTGAGCCTGCTGGCCTCAGACTGCAACTCACACCATGGGGCTCTGCTGTTCTTAGGCCTTTAGGCTCAACCTGGAACTAATTATACATCATCCCCCTGTGTCCAGATTGCTGCCTGCAGGTCTGGGGGCTTCCTGGCTTCCATAAGGAAGGGCACCATTCCTTATCAAAAATCTCTCTATAGATCTAGACACAGACGCAGACAGGCATCCTATTGGTTCTGTGTCTCAGGAGAACCCTGACCAAATACAAAGACCAAACCTTAGGCTCCCCAGAACAAGCTGGCTGCAGTTTGGGTATGAAATGCCTAGCTGCCAGAGGCCAGACATCTGAATATCTAGAACAATTGTCTGATTTAGTCCAAAAGTCCCCTTGGTTCCCAAGGCCCCAACAGGAAGCCTGGCAGGGAGGGGCCCTGCCTAGCCAAATGAACAGAGCCAAGTAGCAGAAACCTTAGTTTTCTTTTTTTGTTGTTTTCTTTGTTTTGTTTTTAACCAAAACAACCCCCAAGTACTCAGGAAGGGGTGTGTCAACTCTCTCCAGCACCCCAATGTAAACAGCAATACTTGTGGAGTCCACTAGATGGGGCCAGCGACCCAGCCGAAAGGGCGGAAACGGGACTAAGTCTAGGAGGGAGGGCCCACAGGCCGGGGCGCACCGGGCTGGAATCATCCCCAGGATCCCCAAGTTGGATAAATGCTCCCCACCTCCTAGCATGACTTCTAGCCAGCGGTGTAAAAAATCAATTCTGGGGTTCCCGAGCCCCAAGCCCTCAGTCGGTTGTCACTGTAGGACCTCTGGATTTCAAAGTCCTCAAACCAAGTTATTCCCTCGTGAGCCACCAAGCAAAATGAGCAGCCACAAGGTGAAAAAAGTCACTGCCCCAAAGCCTCAGAGCTCTAGGCTGGGAGGTGGGGTGGGATGGGGGTGTCTCCCGTTGTGCCTGCTTCACTGGAGAAAGCATCCAACCATTTCACCAAGGAACCTAAAAATCAATGGACAAGCACGCCAGCAACGTAGGTGGTCATGTGATGAGGGAAGGAACCAGGACAGGGAGCAAGGAGGAAGGCAGACAGGTGAGAAGAAAATGGCAAAGGTGCTTTTCTTTCCAGCGAGCGGCTCTATTCGGCTGCACGGTCTCAACTCTCAGCCAGCATTCCTGACCCTGGGTTGGGTCCTACAGTGAATCTTCCTGCACCTGCTCATAGTGGGGTAACAGCTGAGTCCTCCAGGGGTCCTCTAAGCTCTGTTTGGTCAGAGACCCAAAGGCAGAGATAGGAAGCAACAGTGTTCTCCGTGTTTCCTCTGGTTGGCCTCGGTTCAGGTCCCAGAATACTCCCTCCTTCATCAGTAGAAAAACCCTACCCTGCCTATCCAAGATGGTGGTCTCTCACCTTCCTTAGGGAAGACAGGATGACATCCCAGAATGCCAGCTGTGGGGGTCCTGAACCTCAGCCGTCCCCTCCACCTCCCACCTGCCCCCACCATCCATTTCCAAACAAGCACTGCCTGGCAACCACTAAGCTCCGCCTAGGCCTCTGTTGCCATGGCAACAATATGGCTTCCCCCAAGTGGGAAGCTGGTTGCCAAGGCCCTTGTTGCCAAAGGCTATAACAGCCACCCCGGTGTGTGAAGAGGGGGTGAAAGCTCTGGAGAGGGGCGGAGGGTGGCCAAGGAGGCTGGGAGGGAAAGAAGCAGGGGGTTCTCCAGAAATGGTAGAGTCCAGGCAGCCCTCCTGCTGGAGTGGGGATTGCTGGGCCCTTCAGGAGGGGAACAAGTATCCCACAGCACCTCAGTGAATGCTCCTCGGGGGTATTAGAGGGAAGAAAGGGGACCCCCCCCCCAGAACACACCTGGACAAGCCCTCTACCAAGCAGGACCGGGCACTCCAAGCCCCACCCCCACCCTCACATGGAGGAATGGCTTTGATTCTCCCCAACTCCAGAAAAACAGCCCCCAGAACCCCTCTGTCTCATTGCTCCTGTGTCTCAGGTGCTGGCGTACAAGCTGGGCACAGATAGAGCCAGGCCCTGCGGCCAGAAACAGCATTAATTACAAGGACTGCAAACCTCCCAGCCTGTCTCAAAGCACATACTTAATATTCCTCGTAAAATGCTTCTCTTTGGAGCAGTCGACAAGAGGAGAGGGGGACACCATTAGGGCTCAGTCCCTTCCAGAGTCACCAGAGGAGGGCAGAATGGGGCTCTTGATCTTAGGGAATGCTGCCAGAGCAGCCCACTCCACCCCACAGAGAGCAGAGACCAGCCTGGCTTTGCTGAGCCGGCATCTGGACATCTACAGCCCATGGGTCACGTGTGCAGCCCCTGCCCCGCTCCGGCCCAGAAAGAAGAGCCTGTTCCCTCCCCCAGGCCCCATCCTGCTCCAAGAGGGGCTGGAAGAGAAAGCTGAGAGAGGAAGTGAGGGTGCCCAGGGAAGCAGATGGCTGGTAGAGGAGGCAAAGATAGGTGCAGGGGTGGCAGAGAGAGCAGCAGGTGGGGGGGAGCCTCATCTGTGAGGGGCCCAGGACTAAAGTGAGATGACGAGGGTACCAAAAACATCCAGGCCCTCGTTTCCCCAGACCTGCTTCCCCAGTAGCATCCCGAGTAGAGCCCGGCCAGTGACGCCCATGCCTGGCCTGCCCCCCTCCCCTACGACACCCTCTTCTCCAACCCAGAAGGCAAAGCCGGTGTACCTACCCCAGGTGCCAGCCCCTCGGGTGGGGTGGGGGAGATGCTGTCCCCGCCGCCCTGGCCACGGGCACTGAGCTGGGGTGACATGGTGGGCGACTCATCGATGTACGGCATGGTCTCCGAGCCCTCCGGGGGCCCCTTCTGCTCCTCATTCCCCTCTCCGTCGTAGTCGTCTGCCCCGTAGCTGAAGTCTGAGACAAGGAACAAGAAAGGCCACTGAGAGTCCTCCACGAGGGCTGCCAGGGACTGGTAGCGCAGTGGGCGCCGGCGGCGACCCCCCGCGGCCATGCCCCCCAACGCAGCATGCACGGCCTGGCCCGGGCCTCGCGAGGGGCTGGGGAGTGCCAGCAGGCGCTGGGCTGCAGTTCAGGGGCTGCTGGGAGTCGGGGAGCAGCAGCTCTACAGTCCCCACCCGCTTAATAGCATGTCAGTTGCGGATTTCGAGCCGCTGTTGCCTTTGCCTCCTGCCTAATTCCAAGTCTAAAAATTCACAGTGGGAGCAGGAGGCAGGACGCTTCCAACTCTCCTTTCTGAGTCACCATTTTGCTTTTTATAGGGAATAAGGAGGTGGGGCGGGCCAAGCGATGTCACTTCCTGAGCCCCTCCTCCTCGGGTACCATTTGTACACTGAGCCGATCCCTGGTGTGGGGGGCAGCTTCGGGGTGGAGGGCTGAGGCACTGTACCCGGGGAGCCCTCACTCCTCCGAACAAGGCCCCTGCGCAAGATGGAGCGCAGGGCTGGCGGAGTGCGGGCGAGAAGGTGGCTCCGAGGCCTGGCAGGGACGTGGCTTCACAGCAGACTCGAAAGCTGGCACTTACTTCTATAATTTCAGTGCAGGCTCCCTTCAGAGAAGAGGGAAGAAAAGGCTGCAGGGACCTCGAGCTGCTGTTAACAGCCTTGGCACTGCGGGCCCCAACCAGGCTGCAGACCCCACGCACAGATGCCCCTCCTGGGGATGGCAGGCCGGGCCCCCGGGGGCACAGCACCTCAGAAATGCCCCCTAGCTCCACCAGGGGCATCTCTCCTGCAGGGGCATGAGTGACCCTCTCACTGCCCTTCACCCCGTCTGGGCCTTGTCCCATCATCTGCTCAGATGGCACTTCTTCCAGGACGTCCTCCCTGGTGTCTCAGCTCAGAATGACAGCAATGTGGCCTTCTAGTGCCTCTGTGGATCTTGCGCATTTGTCCCTGTGCCCCTGGGGCGGGAACTAGGTGTCTCGGCCATCGCTGTGTGCCCAGCATGCGGCAGGATCTCGGGAAACGTGTGCGGAGTGGATGAATGAGCAGAGGAATGCACTGTCCCTCTCAGGTCTCAGGCCTGAGCCAAATTCTCCACGGGGCCCTGGCTTCTCCTCTTCTGTCACAACATACCAGCCCCTGGGCAGCCAGCAGCCTGAGAATGGTGTCAACAGGTCACCAGGGCGTCTGGCCACGGCTCTACTCGTCCAATCTGGCCCTTTGGCAGCCGAGAGCTTCCCCCAGGCTTGCCGCACCTGCTCCCTGACTTTCTCTCCAGTCCCTGTGCTGATGGCCCATTAAGCTGTCAGAGGATGTAAGCTATTATTTTTTTCCCCAGAACAAGCATGCATGTGAAGAACCACAGGGTCCAGCCCCCGAAATGTGCGTATGCCATGCACATGGAGACAGGGCCCGCTGACCGGAGGACACAGGGCCTATGCATGAGGCTGCCAGGGGGTGAGCCAACTCTGCTATTTCCGGGGGGCAGAAGGAAGGCAGAGAAGCTGCAGCATCCCTTTGGCCCACGTCTGGCCCTGAGAGGGGGCCCGGCTGTCTGGTGAGGTCTACTCACTTTGGAGAAACAGGAGGAGGGAATGAAACATCACGTTAACCTGCCATCGCCCCTCCAGGAGGCTCCAGGCTGCCCTGTGAGTGCCCGGAGTCAAGGCCAGGGGTGGGAGCGACGGAGAACCTGACCTGGTCTAAAGTTCAGATTCCAGCAGGCCATGCTGACTCTCCTGTACACTGACCTCTATTTCCAGAGGTCACGGGACCAGATCCGGATAAGATCCAATTCATCCTCATCAGAGGGGCAGCCACGGGCCTGCATCCCCCACTCCTCTGAACCTAGCTACATTGGTAAGCTGTTGTTACCATCCCCAATTTACAGACAAGTCAATGAGTCTCAGAAAGATTTGCCCAGAAAGGATCTGAACCCAGGTCTGTCTCCAAATGCCATCCTTTTCCCTTTGAGTTTCTAACTTCCAGAGAAGTCTATTTCCACAGCTCTCCTGGTCAGGGGAGGCTGACCAAAGACAGGAGGGACGGGTGTCTGCCACAGCAGTGGGGGAGGCCCGGGAGTGGAGGAAAGTGCACACAGAGTCTCTGCAAATGTTCCCGATACTTTCCCTATTATTCCACTCTCTGTCAAACGCTTACAGGCCAGGAAGTTAGTCAGAGACCCAGGAGAGCCCTTACCAGGAAAAGGGATACAAAAGATGCAGAGAAGACAGAGAAACCAACCCTCAGAGAAGGAAGGAGCCCTGGGGACTCAGGAGGATGGACATCGACCAAGCACAGGCTTCTGTGAGAGGCCATGGATACAAAGGCTTGGCCGCCAGGTCTCCAAGAGAGAAGGCAGAGGAGGCTGCTAACAGCCAATATCCGTTTCCCCTCCTAGTAACAGAAATACCATTATATTTGGAGTGGCAGTGTGCCCAGTGGCTAACTAAAAGACTACTTTCCCTAGTGGTGTGGGCCACGTGATTAAGTTCGGGCCAATGAGATGTTAAGTGGATATGTGTGAAACTTTGAGGAAGGCTGCTAAAATCGGTTTTAAGATTGGTTTAGCTGGAAGGTATGCCACTTCCCACCCCCACCCCCACCCCGGATGTCTCTTCCTTCTATTGCCAGTTTGGAAAGCAGATGGGATGGCTGGAGCTCCAGCAGCCACACAAGCCATGAGGTGACACTGAGGATAGAAGCCAGTGCTGAAGCTGATGATCAGAAAGCTGGGAACCTGGGCTGGTGGCGGCATAATGAGCTGCCATACCACTCCAGGACTGTCTACCTCCAGATTTCTTCTTCTTCTTCTTCTTTTTTAAGATTTTATCTATTTCACACAGAAAGAGAGAGCGTGAATGGGGGGGGGCTGTGGAGGAGCAGAGGGAAAGGGAGAAGCAGACTCCTCACTGAGCAGGGAGCCTTACATGGGGCTCGATCCCAGGATCCCAGGATCCCGGGATCAGGACCTGAGCCAAAGGCAGATGCTTAACAAACTGAGCCACCCAGGTGCCCCCAGACTTTTGCACGAGAGAAAAAAATGCTCATGTGATTTAAGGCACTGTTATCTAGCTTTTATTTGTACTCAAACATAATTGTAACTGATCCAGATGATTCTCCTTGACATTCTGTCTAGGTGCTTTTCCTACTGCCTTCACTGCCTTCCAATTCTCCTTGGTCTCTACGTCTCTGCCCACCCCTTAAAAACAGGTATTCTCCAAGTGTCCTTACAATAGAATACTGCTCACCAATAAAAAGGGACAAACAACTGATACTTGCAACAACAGAAATAACTCTTACAGGCATTATGCTAAGTGAAAGAGGTCAGACACCAAGGAGCATACCCTGTATGGCTCCACTTACGTGAAGTTCTAGAACAGACGAAAGTACTCTATGGCTGAAAATTAAAAAGGAAACACTGGTTACCTCTGGGGTTGGGGCAGAGACAGCAGTTGATTGTTAAGGGGCACAGGGAACTTTCAGGGTGATAGAAATGTTCTGTATCTTGGGGCACCTGGGTGGTTCAGTCGGTTAAGCATTGGACTCTTGATTTCAGCTCAGGTCATGATCTCAGGGTCATGGGATCAAGCCCCGCATCGGGCTCTGTGCTCATCAGGGAGCCTGGTTAAGGACTCTCTCCCTCTGTCTCTCCCCCTACTTGCACACACACTCTCTCTAAAATAAATAAATCTTAAAAAAAAAAGAAAGAAAGAAATGTTCTGTATCTTGACAGGGATTTGGGGTACACAGGTGGAAGCATTCGTCTAGTTAATGACATTCATGCTTAAGTGTTTAAGTGAGACGTACTGCCGACTGAAACACATAAAAAGAGATGGATTGATGGTGCTCAAAGGAATGGAGAGATGTATGACAAAGCAAGTGTAGAAAACAGAAAACATCCCCAAAGTACAGATAATTATAGACTCTAGATGGTGGGAACATGGTATTCACTGCACAATGCTACTTCTTTTTTTTTTTTTTTAATTTTAAGTAGGCTCCATGCCCAACTCCATGTCATGAACTCAAGAACTCATGACCCTGAGGTGAAGAGTCAATGCTCTACTGACTGAGCCAGCCAGGCGCCCCCACTATACAATTCTTTACACTTTTATGTATGTTTGAAAATTTTCATAATAAAATGCCGGGGAAAAATTGGTGCTCTCCAAGCTCCCTCCCCCAAATTGTATTTACACGCCAGGGAGAGGGCTGGGCTGTAGACCCATCTCTCTGATTGGTTCCTGGACATCTCCATCCTCAGGAACCTCAAATCCACCTTTTTCCCCAAATTAATATGCTAGATTGCTCAAGTAGGAAACCTAGGAGTCATTCTAGATCCCTCCTTCTTCCTGCTCTTCATCTCCTATACCCTGAACTATCTCCACTCCCTAACCCCTTCCCACCGTCACCATCTCCTATGAGGACAATTCCAACACTATCTCCCCATGAGCCAGACTGAAAATCTGATCGTGTTTCTCCCCTGTTCGAAATTCAACAGTTCCGCATTCATTTCAAGGGTAAAACCCAAACGTCCCAGCTTGAGGCCCTTTATGGTCAGCAGGTGAATCTACCTTTACAGGGTCATACTCCGCTGCTGAGTAATATCAGACACCTTCCAGACCCTGCAGTGGGTTCTCTAGTAGCCCCCAAAAGATATAAATGTTCAAATCTTCACCTCAGTCCCTGTGAATATGACCTTATTTGGAAAGAGGGTATTTGCAGATGTCATTAAGTTGAAGATCTCGAGATAAGATTTTCCTAGATTAACCGAGTGGGTCCTAAGTCTGATGATGTGTCCTTGTGGGCGACAGAAGGAGAGAGGATACAGAGGCACAGAAGGCCACATGAAGAGAGCTTGGGAGAGGCAAGCAAGAACTCTCCCCTACAATCTCAGCAAGGAGCACTGCCCTGCCAACACCTTGATTTTGGATTCTGGTCTCCGGACTGTGAGAAAATAAATTTCTGTTGTTTTAAGCTACCACGTTTGTGGTAACTTTTTTTTTCATGGCACCCCTGTGAAATTAATACAGTCCCCAGACACACGACACTGGTTTCCCCCTCTGGACTTTGCACATGCTGTTCCTAGACCTAGAACACCCTCCTCACCCCTTGTCCACCCCGTGAAATCCTAGTTAGCCTTCGAATCCGTCTCAGCTGCACCCTTCTCCCAGGAACTTCCTTGTCTCCTGAATATATAAAGCACTTTTGCAAACTTCTGCAAAATGAGAAAAAGGTGAACACTTCAACTTTCTAAATGTTAGAAAAATGAAGAGAAAATTAAGTAGGGAGCTACAAATGGTCAATGTATATATACATTTAAAATGTAATCAAAGAAAATGCAAGTACACACACACACACACACACACACACACACACTTTTTCTTTCAAATCAGCAAGGTTTAAAAAAAATACCCAAACTTGTCAGGGAACAGGCAGCCTCTGAAACTCTTGGAGGTTATGGGGGCACCTGGCTGGCTCAGTCAGTAGAGCGTGTGACTCTTGGTTTCAGGGTTGTGAGTCTGAGCCCCATGTTGGGTGTAGAGATTACTTAAAATAAAATCTTAAAAAAAAAAAAAAAGAAAGAAAGAAACTCTTGGAGGATATGGCACAATTTGTCTGAAGTCAGTTTGGTAACTGGTTTCGAAAGTTTTAAATAGTTGGCACAGCTTTTAACCCAGTATAACCCAAGACTGTGTCCTAAGAAATTACTTAGACGTGTATCTAGGAGCGCCTGGGTGGCTGAGTCGGTGAAGCGTCTGCCTTCGGCTCAGGTCATGATCTCGGGGTCCTGGATTGAGTCCCCCACCAGGCTCTCTGCTCAGCAGGGAGTCTGGTTCTCCCTCTCACTCTCCCTCTGTGCTCTCTCTAATAAATGAATAAAATCTTTTTTAAAAAAGAAGCGTATCTAAAAATAAGGTTACAAGGTTATTAATCACAGGGTTGTCTATGATTGTGAAATATTAAAAACAAACTGAATGATTATAGGGAATCGGTTGAGGAAAGTATAGTAGTTCTCCAAGATGGACTACTATGTAGCCATTAAAATTATACGGATGGTGTATATCATCTTATTACCTGAAAAGGGAAATAACAGTGTGTACAGTATGATACTATGTTTGAAAAAATAGAAGTGTCTCTAGGTGCATAGAATAAGTGCAAGGCAACAGCACAAAACAATCAGAAAGCATTCAGGTTCTAAGAATTTGGGAGAAATTAACCTGAGCTCTGCTCTCTAGGACACTGGCACATACTGCTTGTCTCCTACCCAACATCCATCTTCCCTTCATCCCTGCGTACCTTACGCCGGTTTTATATAAGGTGGCAAAGGACCCAGTTCCAGGCAAGATGCTCGCTTTTTCTGACTCTCTTGCAACTAGGAGTGACCATTTGACATCATTCCGGTCCATGAGACCCAAGGAAAGCATGATGGGGCCTTTGGCAAGGCCCTTGCTTTGAGGATAAAAAAGGGACTTCTTGCCTTGAACTCAAGTGTGATGACTGGAGCTATGGTGGCCATATTGCCACGTGAGGATATGATCAAGAAAGAACACAGACGTTTCCTAGATGCTGTTGAGCTACTGAACCACACCAGAGAGAGCCCATCTCATTTTTTACTAAAGGGAAAAATATAAGCCCCTGAATGTTGGATTTTCTGCCACTTAAACACATTCCTAAGTGATTCCCTTACGGCCCAGCAGAGGAAGGCTGTCCAACGAGCAAGAAGACGTCCTCAGTGCCATGACGGAAGGACAGCACAGGTGAGGCAGAGAGGAGGGAGGAGGCAACAGTGTGGGTGGGGGGATGGCTGGAAGCGCTGAGGTGCTGCTCAAAGGGAGGTGGCTTATCACTGTGCCTAAGAGCAACAGCCTGGGGTCCCACAGCTTGGGTTCCAATCCAGGCTCCATCACTTCCTAATCCCTCTGTGCTCAGAAGAGTGCCTGGCACAGGGCAGCCTCCTCTGAACGGATATTGGTTAACCCAGTGAATGTGAAAGGATGACGAAGGGGCCAAGTGCCCAGGGCCGCTTTGAGGACGAACTGGAATAACGCACACAAAGCACTTAGCACATAGTAAGCACCCTATAAATCTCAGCGGCTATTATTAATATTATTAATTGAATCTTGAAGGATGTGTGGGTGCTTGCCAGGCGGATGGGGATGGGAGCAGAGTTCTAGGCAACGAGAAGAGGCTTGGCAAAGGCACAAAATGTAAAACAGCAGGGCCCCTCAAGGGGACTATAAATAGCCCAGCATGGCTAGAACACTGAGTGAGCAGGCGGGTGAGGTGGCAGATAACCCTGGAGAAGTGGGCACAGACTGGCATACCGAGGGCCTCGTGAACCAAGCCTAGAGTTAGGCAGGACCCAGTGGGGCTGGCTGATCTGGACCATTCCCTCATGTGGGGTCTTGCCAGCCACATCATTGCCCAATATCCTTAACTTCAGATAATTCTGCCTGACGCCTATGTTCCTCTCTTGTGTTACAATGCAGGCAGAATCCTGGGACCCCCAGATCTCCTAGGAGTCATCCAGATTGGGACCACATGTGAACATAGGGTTCCCTAGTCCAAGCCTGTCATGGAGCCTGGGCCAGATGACAGGACGGGAGCCAACCAGTGACAGACCACAGTGACCGCAGACATGCTCTTTTGGGGCAAGGTGGAGAGTTGGCCCGTTGGGGGTAGGTTCAAGCGCAAATGACCAGCCCTCATTTCCACCAGCCTAAGTTCTGGTAGGTGCAAGGGAGGAGGAAGGGGTGCCTCACCAGCTGGAGGTGGTGTCACCTTGACACAGGTGTCAAGCTGTTCACCACCTTCCCCGAGGCTGTCCAGCACCAGCGATGGAGGGACATAGCCAAACGTCCTGTGCGTCCTGCTATACCCGACCTCCAAACCCAGAGGCGGAGGGCAGTTTGGGGGATCTTTCCAACCTCTCCTTGGCCACTCTAAGAACCTGTGGGTGCAGGATCAAGTTAAGTTCTAGGTGTGGAACAGTCCTGCCCTCCCAGCAGGGGTGCTATGAGGGCTCATATTAGGTGAAAAGCTGATTTCCTGCCCTCCAACCGACAGAGGAATGGGGAAGGGCAACCTGGGGAGAACAGCTGGGGGAACCCAGTCCTGACCATCATTCCCACCAAAGCAGCATCGAAGGTCTTCAGAGAACATCAGAAGTCTCTGTGTGCCACACGCTGCGTTGGGCGGTAACAGAGCCCAGGGGCATAGACTGCGCTCCTGCCCTCTGGGATCTCCCGGCGTGGAACTATGCACGCTCACTGCCATTTGCGACTGTGCTGGGCCCCAGGGCTGTGCACAGCCAGATCTTCCAGGCCACCCAGTGATGGACAAATCTTACAAACATGCTGAACAAGAAACCAGACACGAAAGGGTGCAGACACAGGATTCCATTCATATGAAGTATCCCTCCATCGTTGGTGATAAAAATTCTCGTCCGTGGCTCCCCGGGGGCGGGCTGTGGGAGGCAGTGGGTGTTGACTGGGAAAGGGCAGGAGGGAACATTCTGGGGTGCTGGCAATGTTCTCTATCTTATTCTGGGGGGTAGTTACGCAAGTAGCCACATGTAACATTTAAAACCAAGCAAGCAGTACCATTATGATTCTCATTTACAATTGGGGAAGGGAGGGCATAGGGAGTGAAGTCACTTGCCCAAGGTTTACCGGCTGGCACGTGCAAGACAGGGTTGAACATAGATAGTCTGACCCCAGGACTGGTGTTTTAACCGTTATAACGTGCAGGACCTGAACGACCAGAAAAGATGGTGCAGGTGGGTTGCTGTCAGGGCCCACAAGGTCTGAGTGTCCCTGGATGGGAAGTGAGACAGAAAGGGAAGGAAGGGGGCGCCTGGGTGGCACAACGGTTGGGCGGCTGCCTTCGGCTCAAGGCGTGATCCCGGCGTTATGGGATCTAGCCCCACATCAGGCTCCTCTGCAATGAGCCTGCTTCTTCCTCTCTCACTCCCCCTCTTGTGTTTCCTCTCTCGCTGGCTGTCTCTATCTCTGTCGAATAAATAAAAATAAAATCTTTAAAAAAAAAAAAAAAGAGAGAGAAAGGGAAGGAAGAAGCTGGTCCCAGTGAGGGGAACAGAGCTGCAAAGAATGGGGTTAAGAACTGTGCCCTTTTGTCTGGGCCACTGCCCAGAACAGACTGGTGGAGCGGGAGCTGCGGTCCCGGTGCTCTCTTGCACGGACAGCGTCCTGTCACTAACTCCCAGAAAATGATTCTGCTCCCTGCTCAGACCTCCCCAGATGCCAGGTGCTGGGCTGAGGCCTGCAGTGACCCTGTTGGACACGTAGGGCTCCCCAGTGTGAGCCCCTCCCCAGGAGATGCCCAGATCTGCTCACTTCCCGCCAGATCCTCTAACTCCCCCAAATTCGTCCTCCAACTAAGCTGGGTCTTCCCACATTCTCAGGAGGCCAAGACGCTGGCTAGGCTCAACCGCTGGGGTCAGTTCTGAGGCGGACAGCCCCTACAGTGAACCTCATCTCCACGCAGCTGAGGGGCACGCAGGGCTATGAAACTTGGCCTCCCCACCTCTGACGTGGGGGACTCGAAGACCCCAAGGCCGATGCATAGTCTAGGGTCTTCTTGCCCGTGCCAGAGTTGGGCTGCCATAGAACTGGAAGAACTGTGTTTTGTTCCTCATCTTTGAGACGGGGGTAACAATGCCCATGTCACAAGCTGGTTGTGAGCTGACATTAAATAACATAATTAGGTTAAAGAACCTGGACAGTGTGTGGGCAGAACAGTCATCAGCAGAGTTCAGCTGAAGGGACAGGAAAGCAGGATGGACACTTTCAGGGCCCCGTGACCCCAGCAGATCTAGGAGATAGCCCTGGGAGACCCTCGGTGGTAGCATGGCACTAAGATGAGGCGTCCCCGGACCAGCCTCTTTCCAGCCGCTCCCTTCTCCGTACCCCTGCTCTACAGCCAATAGGAGAGGGGCTGGGGAGCCGGGATAGCACAGTGGTCCAGGGCCTGCACTTTGAGTCAGATTCTGGTTATAATCCCAGTATTGCCACGTATAGCCATGTGACCTTGGCAAGCTACTTAACCTGCCAGAGCCTAGGTTCCTCATCTATAAATGGGGAAAACTCATAATGTCTATACCTCATGAGTTTTCCATGGGGTCCCAAGGAGAAAATATATTAGTGCGAGGCACCTGGCCCAGGGCAAATGCTAAACAGTAACCGTCATTACCACCTTGGTCCTCTTCCTGTGTGGTGAGTGCCCTCAGGAATCTCCTAGTCCTCAAAAAACAAAAAAACAGAATCAGGGCTTTGGAAACAGACCCCTGGGCTACGGTCCCATTGGCTGGCCCAACTGTTCCTCCATCAGCCAATATTCAGGAGGCTCAGCTTAGAGCAAGGCATCACAGACCATCAGAACAGTTCAGATCTTCAACTTCAAGACACCAGTTCCAAACTTCACTGCTCACTGGCATCCCCTGGAAAGTCTGGAAACTACTCATATCTGGCTCCCCCTCCAGAGATCCGTATTGAATTGGGGGGGGGGGCTGGGCATCAGGGCTGTTATAAGCTCCCCAGGTGATTCTAATGTCTTGTAAGGCAGAGAACCACCGGTTAAGACAAGGACCCTGCATCCCAATGAAACCCAACTCTGAAACAGCACTGGGAAGCCACTGGCCACGTGGTATGAGAAGGGCAGGGAAGGTTACTCGCAGAGGCAGGATTTGAATTAAGTTACGAAGGACTGGGAGGTCTACCTGGGAGGAGGCGAGGGAGGTGGACATAAAGGGCTTTACTCAGATTGTACACCAGGGGCAGGCTGGGGGGAGGGCAGCCCTGTCCCATTCACGCAGGGCCTGCAGCAGCCACCTGGACCACAGGGTAGCCTCCTCCTCACCTGGACGCCTTCACGTAGGCCCCGGAGCAGGGGCACTAACCCAGCCAAGGGGCAACTGGAAGACATGGCAGAGGCGACGGGGCAACTGGTTCCTGGAGGTGCCTCGGAGAGTTGGAGTTGGAGCCCTTGGTTCTGGCTCGGCCTCGAAGCTGGGAACAGACTCCATGTCCCCCATGGGGGTATGCCTGGGCCTCTCTGGTTGCCGTGGAGATTCGATCACATCCTCTACCTCCAGGCTCCCTTGGGGAGGGAGGCAGAGATGGGGGCCGCCTGGAGAAGCCAGGGCCCCAAAGCGTGAGGCACAGGAATCCTAGGTCATGGGGTTCCGCGGCAGGGGCAGAAGCAGCAGGCGAGGGGGCAGGGGCCTGCCAACAGCCCCGGGCAGAGACGAGAGAGTGGCTTCCGCAGTGTCCAGGCTCAGAGAGATTGAAGAGAAATGCTATTATCTGCACCGTGTTTTATAAGGCACAGAGCAACCCTGCAGCTGAGATCTCACAATATGCGAACTTGTCAGGGTGGATATTAGTTCCCCATTTTACACAGGGGGAAACTGAGGCTCAAAGAGGTTCTGGGTCTTGTCCAGGGCCAAGAGGCGAGGCTAATAAACAATAGACCCACAAATTAAAGTCTACTCTTTGGACCAAGTCTCCCACCCAGGCACAGGGACCTAGAATTTCTAGGACTCTATAGAAAATTTCTAGAACTCTATAGAAAAAGCAGTTATATGCTCACTGACCACGTAGGAATCCTGATGCAGAATGGTGAGATGACCTTGCCATCACAGAGGAAATCTTTCTGTGTAAATGAGCAGTAGTCATTCAACAAACATCTCCTGCGTTATTAGCCAGATGCAGTGAAAGGAACGGACCCCAAGCAGGAATGGGCAGCCCCCACTGCTACTAGTCATTGGCTTACAATCAGTCATTGGCTTACAATGAGTCAAGCCTGGGGCCAAAAGTCAGAGAAATCTGGGTTCTGGTCCCAGTGCTCCTGGACTTGCAGCAAACGGCTCACTCTTTGGGAGCTCCTGCTTTCTCACTGTGAAACGCGATGGTACAGCTGCACCGCCCATTCCATGGGGCCGCTCTGAAGAGCATTATCAGATGCCAAACGAGAAATACTTCACAAACAGTATAGCATTCAATCAATCAAACAAAAAACACTCCTCTACGAAGAAAGTCAATTTCCCATTTGGCATTTGGTTTATTCTGGCTTCCCCCACTAGGTGGCAGGAGTCTGGAGAGCGCTCACCCAGCAGATGCTGGGTGACGGCCAACTGGCTGATCCCATTCGCTGAAACTCCTCCGAATCTCCTCCCATAACGACCAATTCAATTATTTAGGGTCTGGGGTCCGGAGGTCCCTCTGACAAATCCTACAGGAGTTCTAACCCTTGTTAGAGTTAACAGCTTTAACTGGTCTCCAGCTTCCCCTCTGAACTGTCATGGATTGATGACAAGTCGTGATCCTGGACTGATTTAAGGCTCTGCTCTTCTTCCCCTCTGCCTGCATGCTGGTGGCAAATGCTCCTTGGCCCCAAAGAGGCAGAAGGGGGAATGCATAGGATGCAGTGAAGAGGGAGAATCAAAAGACCATTATGACAATGACTTTTGAATCCAATCCCACTTATCGCCCGCCTGGGATGGCCTCCTCAGAGACCCCTCTCCCATATATGGTTTCATGAGTCTCTAGAGTATTTATGAAAAATTAAATGAATCTCAATCTAGTGCTGAGAAGTAGGAAGGGACAGTTCAGGAAACAGATAATGTAAGGTCCAGAGGGGTCAGTAAGTCAGACCCCGAGAGCAGCCTTATACTTGGGTGGTGGCCAGGATCGGAATCTATGAGCCCTGCCCTCCACACTGGGGGTTCCCTTCAACCCCCCACCCTTCTCTGCAGAAGTCGGCCCGCACACCCTCACACATACATGCACAGAAACACCGCACATCTCTGTCCACGCTCCAGGAGGACAGACTCGCCAGCATTCAGCTCAAGCTGCTGGCACTCCGCAGAGCTTCCCTCCACCTTAAAAATCATTCTATTATTGAACGGGGCCCTATGAGGGTGCCTCAAAACGCATGCCCTTCTCTGCCCCCTCACCTCCAGGGCATCAGTGGTTTTGCCTGTTCCAAGTTCCTTTTTGTCATCCGCTGAGAGGAGAAGAAAGGAGATGAGAGGAGATGAGAGGACCTCCCCAAGGCAGGGGCCTCTTCCTGAACCACCAAATCACCTTTCCTCTGGAGCCGTACAAAGCCAGGTGAGGGCTGAGCTGGGGGGGTCACTGCGGTTCGCCCAGCCAGCTTGTTTCTGCTCTTTGCCCACACGCACACAGAGAGGCACGCACAGGCACACACACTATACACACATGCACACACACGCACACACAGATATGGACACATATCCACATCAAGGCCCCGCCACCTTCTGACTCTCTGCTCTGATCAGCCCTCACGCAAACTCCTCCGTTCTCCTTCTCCTGCTGCAGTGACCTTGGAGGCCATGGGTTCAGAAGGGGCAGCCTCCATTGGGCTGGGTCCCTGAGTGGCCACGTGGAGCAGAGGCCCCTGCCTACCAGCGACACGCTGGCACCTGAGGGCCAAGCCTTCCCACCAACTTGGTGACCCGCCCACTCTCCCAGGACCAAGCCAGCAAGCCCACCCCTGACCGAGCCCCAAGGATGGCCTATTGCTGATTGTGAAGTAAGCCCGAAAGGAGACAGGGCAGCACCCACAGTCACTGTAGCCTTACTCACGAGCCAAAAGACTTCACAAACCCAAGTCTCCAATGATGGATAAATGCATAAATGAAAGGTAAACGTGGTAATAGACATACAATGGAATAGTAGCCAGGCTTAAAAGGAAAAAAAATTCCAACACACACTACAGTGTGAATGAACCTTGAGGACATCATGCTGAGTGAAATAAGCCAGTCGCAAAAAGACAAATAGTGTATGATTCCACTTACATGAGGTACTTAGAGTAGTCAAATTCACAGAGACAGGAAGTGGACTGATGGTTGCCAGGGCCTCGGTCGGGGAGAACGGGGAGTTAGTGTTTAATGGGTGCAGGGTTTCAGTCTTGCAAGATGACGAGAGCGCTGGTGATGGATGGCGGGGACGGTTGCACAGCAGCGTGAGCGTACTTAACGCCACCGAGCTGCATACTTAAAAATGATTACGGTGGTAAGTTTTGTTTTATGTATTCTATCACAATTTAAAAATAGAATAAAACATAATTTTAAAAAAGCAGACAGGAAGGCGCAGAAGGAGCAGAACCAGAGACAGAAACTCTTTCGTGGGGATTAGCAGGGGCAAGGGGACTAAACCAGTCCTGGAGTCCACTTAATTTCCAAGGAGGGCTTTGGAGTCACTTTCTGAGTTCCATAGGCAGGTTCCACGTCCACAGTTATCTTGGTTTTGCTGCCAACTTCCTGGCACCAGACAAGCCTGGCTCTGCCCTAGGCAGGGGCTGCCAGACATCTGTTGGCTCCAATTTCAAAACTCCCTCTCCCATCAGGCAGCACCTGGGCACCCATTACAGTGTTCAACCTGCCCTAGTGATGTCCTGGAGAACACACAGAAGGACCTAGGGGCCGCAGCAGGAAATGCAACACCCCCCCAAGGTCACCACTTCCCCTGGCTCTGCCCCCACCCCTCTGCCACCTCCCACGTCTTTCACTCAGATCCACACAGCTCCATCCTCCCACCTGGCCGCGAGAGATGCCAGCCTTACCCCCCCGCAGGAAGGAAGCTTCCTCCAAGAATCAAGCTCAGGACCAGACATGGCCCAGGGGCTGACACAGGATGGGGAGGGAAAGGAAAAAGAGATGTTTCAACTTGGCTCTCATAACAAGCGTGGCTGTAGACAAGAGGCCAGAGAGGACAGGCCAAGAAACACAGGTCCCAGGGCCCACAGGGCTGGCAGGACCTGCCCTGCCCCAGGTGTTTACACTGGATCGTCTGAGTGCAGGCAGACTGGTGGGATGGGGCCGCAGCAGCAATGGCCAAGGTCAATTACCTTTGCTCCCAGGAGCCCTCCTGGAAATGTCCCTTCCACATCTGGGCATGTGAGCATGAGAGGAGAGAAGGGGCACAATGCCCACAAATCCCAGGGCTTGGCTGCTGTCAGAGGCTGCATCTCATACTCAGGACCTCCAGGCAGGCAAGTGGGCACATCCCAGTTTCCCAGGAAAATGAGAGCAAGATTCTGAATTGAGGGCGAGAGAAGGGGTATAGAGTCTGGAGGCTTCCTCTAGGAGCCATGGAAGGGCATAGTAGTGTACAGTGCTTTCATAGCACTGGCTCTGGAGCTAGGCTATCTAAATTCAAATCCCAGTTGTAGCTGTGTGACCTTGGGCAACTTGCTTAACCTCTCTGTGCTTGAGTTTCCTCCTTTATAAAATGACGATAATAAAAATACCACGATTTCATAGAGCTCTGTGACAGTTAAATGAGTTAGTTAACTCAAGTAAAGGACTGAGAACAATGCCTGGCATGTAGTAAGTAATGTTAGGGGGTGTTATTGTTGAGGATATTGATTTTTTTTAAATTTTTATCATCATCATTTATCCCCCAAGTCCTGGCCCTTGGGAAGACACTAAGAGGTCACTGCCTGCTCGTCCTGGGACCACTGTCCACTCTCGGCCCTAGATCCAAGCTCCTTCCTCGGGGCCTGGGGCCCCTCAACAGGAGTAGGCAAGCAATCCAGGTACACAGTCTGCAGCAGTATGTTCCAGAGCGCTACACCAGGGCCAGCAGAGCACACAGCCTCCTGGGAACCAGAAAAGCAGGAAGGGAAGAAGGAAGGGGCCCTCATGCACACAGGTACAGGTCTCCCTGGGCTCCCGCAAATGCACAGGCCACAGCCACCAACACACAGAAGCTCAGAAGTGCAGTCCTGAGCCTTCACTCCCATTGCCAGTATATTGGTGTGTGTGTGTGTGCACGCACGTGGGCATACATGTACACACACACTCCCCAGGGTGGGCCACACAAGCTAACTCCCTATCATCTTTCCAGAAGCTAGGAGCAGACACAGTGGTCAAGAGCTCATGCTCTGGAGCTAGACTACCTGGGCTTGAATCCCAGCTCTACCTCTTACCAGCTGTGTGACCTCGGGCAAGTCACTTAACATCTCTGTGCCTCTGTTTCATGTTCAAAATAGAATCATAGCACCAAACTCGCAGGGTTTCTGTGAGGATGAAATGAGGAAGTACGTCTAAAGTGCACTTAGAAGAAAGAGTGCTAGCACCGTCTCAGTACTAACTACGCTTACTGTGGGCAGGTCAGATCTGATCACCAGGCTGTGGCACAGGCCCTTGTTCTCCTGCTTCTCCATCTTACCCTGGACCTTCTCACCAGAGCTCTCTCTGTGAGAATTCATCTGTCAATTAGTCTTCACCCCCAGAGGCTCCCAGGCAGCAATCCCAAGCTCCGTCAATGAACCAAGTCTGGCTTTGTCAGTGCCTGCCCTGATATCACCTCACTGCTTCCTGGGTTTTCCTCTGTCCACAGGCAACACCCACATCTCTCATTCTTCCCGCTTCGAAGTCAGAAACAGCTCCAGACAGCAGTGCCCTACACAGACACGTCATTTTCTCTGAGGAGACACTGCCACAGTTTTTCCACCAGAAGATGGACCGTGTGTTTCATTACTAGACATCCTACGAATTCCTGATTCTAGCAGGATCTGGAATCCAAAAGAACACTGGACATGAAGCTCAAAGATTTAGGTTTAACTCTTTGGGCGAGTCAGCTGAAACTCTCTGGGTCCCTCAGCCTGCTCCTCCGCGAAGTGGGGACAGCATTACCTACTCCCCAGTGTAGAGGTAAGGAGATGACGCAATGATGAGGCAACATTTAGTGCAGTGCCCAGCCCATAGTAGGTGCCTGATGCGCTGGAACGTGGGCTTTTCCCCTCCTTTCCCCTTACAGGCAAAATGTGAGAGAGGAGATCTGAACCAAGGTACTGTGCTGGTTTGGCCAAGCCGTCCATTATCGTTAGCAAGGTAGGTGAGCTCTGTCACGTGGTTTAGAAAAAAAATCACGACAGGTTTTATTGGCTGGGATGCAGAGCTGCCCTTGTACTGGGTGACAGGTGACATCCTGGATCCCTTCCTTCCCCCAGAAGCTGGTTTACTTGGTCCAATCACCCACCGTTTCCAGAAGGAGGGAGAAAGGCTAAGGGAGCCACTTGCGTCTTCCGGGCACACACACCAGACCTGGTCAACGCCCCATCCTGCCCACCTAAGCAGATGACACATCTCCCCGTGGAAGAGAAATACAGACCCACAGACCGTGTGCCTGTCACATGACAGCATCGCAAGGCGAGAAGACCACACCCTGCGACTAACTCATCCTTCTCACTGGGTTGAAGCCCCGCGGTCACCATAGCAACAGGCTCCCGCTCCAGCCTGCCAGGCGGGGCTGATGCAATTCTCAGGCAGTGAGCAACTCCGACTGGGCTCACACAGCTCTGTTCCCACTTGGGGGCGGGCGAGTGGGGGGAACAAACGAAGAGGGAGGAGGTGGGCACACCCCTACCGAAAACTCTGCTCTTCCCCCAGTTCTGTCCGAGGACTGGAAATAAGGGAGGGTGGCCCTGAAGCAAGCAATAGATTCCCCTCTCGTGCTCCGAACAAAAACGGTGTCACCGCAGTGGCTGCCACTTCTAGAAGATTCGTTTCTAAGGCCTGAGGAGATCTGGAGGAGGGGGAGAGAGACTGCACCATGGGCCTCTCCACCACCACGCGGCCCCCTCCCTGCCTTCTGAGCCAGCACCCCACCAGCGAAAGCACCCCCGCTTCCCTCAGCCCACAGGCAGCCCAGCAACGCAGAATTCAACAGGTGACGCTTTACAGTTCTCCGCTCCGTTGTGTTCTCTGCCTGTGTTGCACAAAAGTACCCCTAAGTCTGGAACTCCCCCGCAGCTAAAATGTCCCCATGATACCACTGATCCCCAGCCTCCCAGCTCCTGATCCCACTCCACAAAAGTCTCATTCACTGGCTGGAGTCAGTGTGAGACAACAATCCTACACGAAGGACATTCTGGCCAAGAGCCACCTGACCTCTTAAAGCATCCCAGTCCCCCAGACTCATGGAATAAGAACTTGGAAAGGAGGGGGATCGAGTCACACACTCCCACCCCTACACACACACACACACACACACACACACACACACACACTCAAGAAACAGGGAAAGAAGCCATGTTAGGACCAGAGCTTGCCAACACTAATGGCTCTTTCTAGTCTCCCAGTGCCTACCCATGGATTCAGGGTTCTCCCTCCCAAGGCTGTTGTCCTGGTGAAGATGCCTCCAGTGCCAGGAATGCTTCCCTCCTGCAGGCCCTACTCCCTTCTCCATCCCAAGAGCCACTTCCCGCCCTACGGTCCCTCCTACCTGGCCCACATCAAGGGCATCCACCCAATCAGAAGCTGGGCTTTGGCACAAACAGGCCCTGCTCTGGGACCTCTCACCCCGCGCTGGGAGGTGTGCAGGCGTGCAGGGACAGGGAGGGAAAGCATGCTTCCACAGCACCCTCCCCCATGCGCTTTCAGGGGCCAGTCACACTGGGCCCTCCCAGTGGTCACCCTGACAGATGGAAGTGCTCAACTCCAGGGGCCACTTGGGAGAGGGTGTTTAGCTACAGGATGTCCTGGTCACGCGTACCTCAGGGGCCTCCAGGATGGCTGAGAGCAGACGGACAGAGATAATAAACGGTCAGAGTGACAGGTGGTTTGCCACATATATAGATCCATGGAGTAGATTTGAGATGCCAAACATAAGCACATCTACGTATGGTCAACTGATTTTCCACAAGAGTGTCAAGACCATTCGATAGTTTTTCAACAAATGGTGCTGAGACAACTGGATATCTGCCTACAAAAGAATGAACTTAGACCCTTATTTCATACTTTATTGCATATACAAAAATTAACTCAAAATGGATTGAGGACCTAAATGTAAGAGCTAAAACTATAAACCTCTTAGAAGAAAATATAGGGGTAAAGCTCATGACCTTGGATTTGGCTAAGGACACCAAAAGCAAGAAAAGAAAACATAGATAAACTGAACGTCATCAAAAGTAAAAGCTTTTGTGCTTCAAAGGATACTATCAAGACAGTGAGGGGCGCCTGGGTGGCACAGCGGTTAAGTGTCTGCCTTCGGCTCAGGGCGTGACCCCGGTATTATGGAATCGAGCCCCACATCAGGCTCCTCCGCTATGAGCCTGCTTCTTCCTCTCCCACTCCCCCTGCTTGTGTTCCCTCTCTCGCTGGCTGTCTCTGTCGAATAAATAAATAAAATCTTTAAAAAAAAAAAAAACCTCTAAAAAAAAAAAGACAGTGAAACGACAACCCATTAGAATGGGAGAAAATACTTGTGAATCGTATATCTGATGTGGCTAGAATATATAAAGAAGTTTTACAATTCAACAATAAGAAGACAAATTACCCAACTAAAAAATAGGCAAAGGATCCAAATAGACACTTCTCCAAGGAGGGTAAAGGCGGCTTTCCTCCCCTCCACTGATGGATATCCGATGTGTACCTACTATGCGCCAGGCACTGCGCCTGGCAATGGACAGTGCCTGGCAATGGGGACGCAACAGGGAGGCCAAGCAGACTCAGTCTCTGTCTTCATGAGGCTTACAGCCAGGGGGCAGAGAGTATATACTGACTACGTGTCTGATGCACGCAGTAACTCCCTTAATTCTCACAGTGCGCCTGGCATGAGGAAACTGAGGCACAGAGAGGTCAGGTAAGTAGTTCAAGAGCACACAGCTAATAAGTGGTGGGGCCGAGATTCAAGCTCAGGGCAGTCTTCTCTCCAGAGCCCGCGTCCTGAACAATGACATGACACTGAGTACTATCAGAAGTGATTCATTCTGTCGGGAGTCAGAGAGAGCTGTTAGAGAGACGTGATGCTGAACCGGGTTTGAATCTCTTCTTTAGGCAAGCCACTGGGGATGGAGACTTACAGAGGCACAGGGGCAAGAATCAATGTGGAGTCTGGGAAATCTGGGGGAGTCAGAGGTACTAGAGAAGAAGGCATAAGGGTAAGGTGGGGGGGGCGGTGCTGTGGCTCAGGAAGCCGGCAGGCTGGGCCACAGAGGCCTGGGAGATGCTAAGAAGCAGGGTTCCTCCCTCCCAGAGGGCAGTGGGGAGCCGCAGAAGAGTTTTAAGCAGGAGGGAAACCTGATCCTATTTTAATTTGGAAGTGCCCTGAGGTGGCTGGGAGGGGCTGCCAAGCGAGGACAAGGGTCTGGCTGAGCAGCTGTGCAGGGCTGGGAAGGATGATGGCTCAGGTGTGCGTAAGGGACAACAGTGGACTGGGAACATCCCATACCATCCTCCTCCTTGTTGTTCGCACGTCTATGGCCTCTTCCTGAGGGGCGGGCAGGATGGGCATTGGTGGGCCATCGAGGGACAGAAGGAAAGGGGCTCATTGTGGGGCGTTACACGCATGTGTCCAGATGACCCCCGGGTTTGACTCCAACGTGCCCCTCATTAAGGACAGTAAGAGCTGGGGCTGAGGGAGGACCCGACTTAAGACACCCCTCCCCACCAGCCTCCAGCACAGGGAAGGCACGTGTCCTAAGGAACACACACTTCATCACGAGAGCGAGCCCAGGCCTCCGGCTGTAGTGGCTCCTGAATGCAGCAGTTCCAAGAGATGAGCTTTTGCTGAGAGGGAACCTGGGGTGGCTGCTCCCTTCACAAAGGCGACAGTGTCCTGTGAGGACATAAATCTCTCTCTTTTTTTTTTTTCATCATCACCTATTTCTCCCATCCCCCCATCCCCTCAGGTAACCATCAGTTTGTTTTCTAGAGTTAAGAGTCTGTTTCTTGGTTTGTCCCCCTCTCTCTTTTTTCCTTTGGTCATTTATTTGTTTGGTGTCTTAAATTCCGCATATGAGTGCGATTGTATGATAATTGTCTTTCTCGGACTGCCTTTTCACTCAGCATCATACCCTCTAGATCCATCCACGTTGTTGCAAATGGCAAGACTTCCTTCTTTTCATGGCTGAGTAATAGTCCAGTGTGCATGCGTGTGTGCGTGCGTGCGTGCGTGTGTGTGCGCCACATCTTTATCCATCTATCGGTGGACACTTGGGCGGCGTCCATGTCTTGGCTCTTGTCAATAACGCTTCAATAAACACAGAGGTGCGTGTATCCCTTTGAATTAGAGCTTTCGTATTTTTTGGGTAAATATCTAGTAGTGTGATTCCTAAAAATAAATCTCTTTTCATGGTGTTTGTTTGTTTGTTTGTTTGTTTGTTAGGAGCCATCTCTTAAAGTGCTGGCTGGCAGCGGAGCCATGCCCTGATGCCCCAGGGCCATCAAGCAGGACATACGAGGGGGCCCATTCAGCCACGGCAAATTGACCCGTTAGTGCATTATGCGATCAGTTTGGCAGGTCACCTTTTGGAATGGATTAAAAAGGAGCATCTCACAGACCAAGAGTAGGTATTGTTTTGTGAAGCTTGTCTCATATATACATATGAAACAATATATATTCTTTCTATTGTTTCTATTCTATTCAATATATATATATATCATGTATGTATATATGTATGAACTCATATATATATAGACAGATATAGTTTGTATGTGTGTGTGTGTGCTGTGTTGCAGTGTAAAATGATTTGCCTACTATAGATTTGGTCCAAAAATATAGGAATACCATTATTACTACTAAATAAGTTGCAGTTTGTTCATAGAATGGAATTCTATGTAGCTTTGACAATGAATAATCTAAAGCTAGAGGCAAGAACAAAGATGAATCTCAAAAACATAATTTTAAGCAGAAAAAGGAAAGCCACAAAAAATACTTATACTACGATTCTATTTATATAAATTGCTGCAAACCTGCAGTTATATTATTTAGGAATACATACCTATGCAGTAAAACTCTGAAGAAAAGGAGGGAATGAGTAACACAAAATTCAGGACAGTGGTTACCTTTGTCTGCATTGGGTGGGGAGTGAAAATGAGTATGATGGGATGAATTGTGTCCCCCAAAAAGGAGATGTTGGAGTCTTAACCCCCGGAACCTCAGAATGTGACTCATTTGGAAATATGGTTCTTTACACAGCTAATCGAGTTAAAATGAGGTCATTAGGGTGGGCCCCCATCCAACATGACTGTTTTCTTTATCATAGGGGAAACTTGGATGCAGAGACACAGGGAGAATGCCATGTGAAGAGGGAAGGCAGAGGTCAAGCGGGGTGATGCATCTACAAGCCACGAAACACCAAGGATTGCCAGCCAGCCAGCCAGCAGAAGCCAGGAGGGAGGCACAGAACGATTCTCCCTCAGAAGAAATCAACCCCGCTGGCACCTTGATGTGGGACTTCTGGTCTCCAGAAGTGTGAGCCAACACACCTCTATTGTTTAAACACCCCAGTCGGTAGGGCTTTATATTAGCAAACGAACACCGTGAGACACACAGCCGCTTCTCCGGCCTCGCGGAGGTCTCTAAGCTTCATGGAGGACAAAGCGGTACTTGTCTTGTAAGTCCCTATTAAGCCAAACCCAGACATTTTATATACTCTTCAGTACACATGCTATACAGTTCATATAGAAAATAGAAATAAAAATCATGTAGGGAGAGTCCAACCATTACATTTTATACTTGAGGGCACTGAGAACCCGCCTAAGGTCACACAGCCAGGGAGCAGCCATGCTCGGGGAAGAGCCCAGGTCTCCTGCCTCCCAGTTCAGTGAAGGCCATTGTCACAGCCACCACCCAGAGCTACCCAGAGAGGGCTGAATTCTGTTGAGAGTCCAGGGAACCTGGAACTTGCAGGGAATGAGCAGGGACCCTTCACTCCTTTGTGCCACAGACCCAGGGCCGTCTGGTGAAGTGCATGGACTCTTTTCTGAAGACTCTTTTGAAATGCATCAAGTACATAGGACTACCAGGGAAATCAGTTACTCTGAAATGCTATGCTAGCCATGGGGACTCTGGTGAGTCCAAGAGAATGAACGGATCAGTGCCTGTGCACAGTAAGGACCCACCATAAGTCAGCGATGGTTACTGCCAATATTAGGAGTTGCTTCCATGGCCTTGGGCCTGGGTCAGTGATGCTAAGGAGAGAGACTGGGGACCCACACCTTGGAGCCTGGGGACCTCTGTAGGGCTTGGATTCAGCTGAAGCAGGAGGGATGTTACCTGTGAACTGCAGGCCCCTGTGAGTGATGGCACCCCAGGGAGGGGGTGCTGTCCGGAGAGAATAGGTGCCTTAGGACTGAGAGGAGAGGGACCCACAGCAGGCCTTGCCTGGAGACAGGGAGGTGGGCACAAACACCGCCAGGAACAGAGCCCTGAGGGCCTGTGTCCACAGTGCCTGTGGTCTCACCGCATTGTTACCGGGCAGAAAGTGACACTCAACGGGGGCACCTACGGCCTGGTACCTCTATGCATTACGTAACTGAATTTCATCAAACGTCAGCACCGTACGTATGAATCATACTGCGAATTCACAGATGAGGAAACCAAGGGTTAACGATGTAACTATTTCACAGAACCCACGTTCACATCTAAGGCTCTCGGGTTCTAAGGAGCACCTGCAGTGCAGACTAACAATCACTCATTCACGTGTTCATTCATTCATTCATTCATTCAACAAATCTTCTGTTATGTGGAAGTCTCCCAGGGTGGGACACTTATCCCGTGGAGACACTGTCACTTGATGGAGTTGTTGTACTTGACCCTTTCAGCCTCAAGGGAGTGCTCTGGCACTCAGACAAAGTACTCTGGCGGACAGAAGTGGGCAGGTGGCAGCCAGGCCTCACTGCCTGCTAGAGAACCCTGCAGACGCCCAGCCCATGGACACTACAAAGGCTACGACCCTCGGCACCCATCTGGGGCCTTTCAGAAAGCCGTATCCATCTGGAAGTTAAGTCTTTTCTACTGGGTCAAGGTCGCCTGTCTTCTAACCTACCTACCCACCCCCTCAAGGCTGGCTAATAGTAACGACAGCATCCATGCTCCTCTGACCCCCAAACTGGCCCAGCGAGGTACGTTCACTGCAGAGGGGCTCATTAACAACTTGCCCAGGGCAAGCTGAGCACTTTAAGCTCCAGGAATCACATCCAGATCAATTCTGCAACTGTGGTTTCCTTTACCCACATATCCTTCGGAGATCAGAGGATCCCCAGCAGAAGGGAGAATGTGGAAGCCCCATTCCTTGGGGGGGACCCAGTGAGTGTATATCAGTGACAACAATCACCCCTCACCCCTCATGCCCGTACTGTATAAAACAGTACGATGAACACGTCGTCACCATTCATTTACTTAGCTGGTTTTTCCAGCGACCTCACAACACACACGTGGCAGGTCTTATAACCCTCACTCCGCAGATGAGGAAAGATTCAGACGGAATGATTTTACCTGGACACAGGCTAGTGTCTTGGAGTGTGTCCCTCCAGGTCCATTCTCCCTGCTTCTCCACTCTGGTTTCTGCCCCAGAGAAATCAGAGGAGGGGAGGGTATAAGGGGGGTATTTCTCCCCCTCGTCCCCGGCCCCTCCCTGTGGGCCACCCGGGCTGTGTGCTTCCCCTGAAGGTTGCAGCTCCTGCCAAGTTTCACACGTGGCCTCTGTGCCTCCAGATGTGGGAACCAGACCCTCCCCTCACCCTGCTCACATTTTGGTCATAGTCCCATTTAAGCTCTCCCCAAACTCCCCAGCCTGAGTGCACCATCTGTTTCCTGCTGGACCCTGATGGATGTGGCACTGGTTGGGGACCCTGGTCTCTAGATGGCTGAGCCAGGGTCTCTCAGAACCTGCCACCAAGCACTTACTGAACAGTTTCTTGGGGACCTGGGGGGCAGAGACAGAGAAAAAGAAGAAGATGGCAGAGAACTGGAAGGAGCTAGTAACAGAGAGAGCAGACAAAGCTCTTGGTCTCAGATTTCTCTTTGAATTAACTGGAGTTAACCTTTGGAAAATGAGGAAAGACCACAACACTGAGAAACTGGGCCTGGGGGAGGCATGTGGTAGAAAAAGAGGTGGGGGAGACTTGGATCTGGGCTTCCGGCCAAACAGAGCCACTAATGCTCCCTACGTGAGAGCTCTGGAAACTGGTCTCTAGTCACAAGCTGGGATAGGGCCCAGGGCAGACAAGCTGGGATAGCAGCAGGCACCTCCACGCTGTGCCCCCAGGATGGGCTGGGGTGAGGACAGGTGGGCATGTGACGGCCTGGAGAGGGAAGCTGCGGACCTCTGATCCTCGCCTTGTCTGAAAGAGCCAGCTGGAGAAGGGGAGCTGCCACCTGTTGGTTTCCAGATCCTCCGTCCTTGGCACAAGCATCCAAGATTGGTGCGGGGACATGGGGCTGTGAGGGGTTTCTGTCAAGCCCTGGCCTCCAGCCTCACCTCTGTCAGAAGCACACGGATGGGCTGGGTGCCCAGACCCGAGGTGACAAAGCTCTTCTCAGGGGGTAGGACAGTGGAACCTGGATTTTTCTCCCCTCTATTTTTAGGCATTTTTCTCATCTTCAATAACTGCATGCATTCCTTTTATAACAGGAAAAAAATTCTATCCTGGAGAATCATGATTTGCAAGGAGAAGGAAGACATCATATTGTGACACAATTATTTGTGAATTAATAAATCTGAAAAGGACCTGGAATTAGGATTTACAGACATGGACCTCAGACAGGCCAGGATCCCGGGCCGATTAAGGACGCTCACTTTCTACAACCTCTCAGCAAATACACGATAGATTCATCAGTGTCTCTTATACCTGGTGACAGGCTGGCACGTGGCCAGTGTCTCCACAACATTCAGGGGGGTGGTGGGCAGATGGGTATAGACCCTAGTGTGAGCTCCTCATGCCTGTCTGAACCCTCTCTCCATCCAGCGGTCTCAAGGGAAACCATGAAGTCACACCTCCCTCTGGGAGCAGGCTGTGTCATCACCTGCTCTGTGAAACCATCCCTGGAGGGTTCCATGTCCTTGACCTTAAAGAAACTTGACATCTTTAACTGCGGCAGTTGGTAGGCAAGATGTAGCCTCGTGTCCTGTTAAAGAGCAAGAACACAGGGGTCCCACAGCGTGGGTTCATATCCCAGCTCATCATTCACTACCTGTGTGTCTCTGAGCAAGTTACTTGCCTAATTTATGCATCTGTGTTCTCATTTGTAAAGTGGAGATAAGTGTCTTCTTCACAGGACTGTTGTCAAGAAGAAGAGAATTTATATCCATAAAGTGTTTAGAACAATGTTAGGACATACAGCAAGTGCTAGGAGAGTGATAGCTATTAACACTGGCATTTTCCCATGAATCTCATCATTATTTTTTCGTGTCAAGTCTCTACAAACAGTCCCAATATTTCTGTGTCAAATCCACCAAAGCTTCTCATCAGCTTAGCCTCTAGGGGTCAGGACAGGAAGGGTGGGCGACCAGGGGTAGAATGTCCCAAGGACGGCTGCAAGGCAGCCAGGGCGGCACCCCCCAGCCCTTCCGGAAGCTGTCCCTGCCTGGGGCTGGAACCTGGAGGCAAAATGCCCAGGGGAAAACGCCAGAAGCACCACACAGAAGGAAACCCCTCCGGAAGTCCTGAAATATTTCCACAGCCCAGAGAGAAACTTTTAAAGCGGCAGCAGCCCTAAAAATACTGACAGGAGGGCCAGGCTGGCCTCTCAGGGTCCAGGGCATGACCACAACGCCCGGGCAGCCCTGGCCCAGGTCACGAGGCCCCCTCCCCAGAGCTCGCAGGGATGGCTCCTGGGGCTCCAAAGACTGCTCCCACGCCTTCCCAGGGAGGGGCCCCATCCCTGCCCTCCTGGACTCCACGGCAGGTTTCACTTCAGTCATTCTCAGCTCTATTTTTACTCAAAGGTGGCAAGAAACAATGAATGCCCGAAGCAAGACAATTAAGTCACCTGATTCCAAGGCCAGGGACCACGGCTGACCTTTGCTGGGAGCAGGGACAGGGAAGGGTTCTAGAAACCTCTTGGAGACTCCTCTCCAGGGCTAGAAGCCTGGGTCTAGAGCCCGCTCCCCAGGCAATGACTTCCCAAGGAAGTGACATCCAGCCTCCTCCTCTAGTTAAGAAAGGCCAATGAGTGCTCCACTAGGGAAAGGAACCGCCCGTGCAGAAAATACCAAACTATGACCGGGCATGGTGTGTCTGAGGAACTATGGAGCATTCAGTTCGGCTGGAGGCTCGGGGGCGCGGTAGGGAGCACCAGGAGGTGGGGCTGGAGGTGGGCTGGAGACAGTGTCTGAAAAGGCTCCCGTGCCATGCTAAGGAGTTTAGATTTCATCCTGGACAAAGGAGGGAGGTGGGAAGACGCTAGACTGGCAAGTGACTGAATCAGACCCTCCAGAAGGGCTGGGAGGGGTCTCGGTCCTTCCTACCCAGAATGGGCATCACCTGAGAGCTTGCTAGAAATGCCAAATGGGGGGGTGTCGGGTGGCTCAGTAGGTTAAGTGTCTGCCTTCAGTTCAGGTCATAATCTCAGGGTCCTGGGATCGAGTCCTGCATCGGGCTCCCTTCTCCTTGGGGAGTCTGCTTCTCCCTCTCCCTCTCCCTCGGCTCCTCCCCCTGCTTGTGAGTGCTCGCTCTCGCTCTCTCTCAAATAATAATATCTTAAAAAAAAAAAAAAGCCAAACAGGAGGCCTTGCCCTAGACTTGCTGGATCAGAATCTGTAGGGCCTCCTGTATGGGATGCCTGGGTGGGTCGGTTAAGTGTCTGCCTTTAGCTCTGGTCATGATCCCGGGGTCCTCGGATCGAGTCCTGAGTCCTGCGTCCGGCTCCTTGCTCGGTGGGGAGACTGCTTCTCCCTCTGCCTGCCTCTCCCCCTGCTTGTGCTCTCTCTTTCCCTCTCTCTCTCTCCTTCTCTCTGACAACTAAATAAATAAAATCTTTGGGGGGGAAAAAAGAATCTTTATCTCACAAGATGCCCCTGCTTATTAATATCCCCTGAGTTGAGTGAGGCCCTGAGTTACGGGTGGGGTCGAGCTACTGGCTTGGTCTCCAATATCCTTTTCTGATTGCCCTTCTGCCCTCCTCACGCCCACCCTACGGCCTCCTTGCATCTCCCCTGCACCATGATTCTCTTAGGTGGCCCTTGTACGATGGACCTGGGCCCCCTCAGAACACTCTGTTTCTTCCTACCTCTTCACCAATCACAAAGCATTTCCAAGCTCCCACATGTGCAAGGGCACAGCTGGGTGTGCGGGAAAGGGAGAAGCAGGCAGTGGTTAAGAGCCGGTCCCCAGACTGGACGGGGCCTGCAGAGGAGCTTCTCAGACCTCAGACACACAGTTCTCATTCAGAGGCCGTGGCACTTGGGCCCGTCTGGTGAAGACCGCAGCTGCGGCATCCACACACATCTGGGTTTAGAGCCCAGCTCAGCCCTTTATAGGAAAGCTGTTTAATGTCTCCAGAATCTTAAAAAAAAAAAAAAAAAGAAAAGAAAAAAAGAAAGAAAGAAAAAAAAGAAAGTTTCCTCATCTATAAAACTGGATAAAAATAGTTGGGACCTCCACAGGAGGTTGAAGATTAAATGGAACATTGTTTGTAAAGTGCTTAAGGACAGTGTCTGGCACTCTATAAATGGCAGCCTTTGTTATCCGTCTCCATGCCGCTAGGAGTTCGGAGTCTGGTAGAGAAGAAATGACAACAGCCTGGAAACACTATATAGGTAAACACCACAAAACAATAGGTAAGAAGGCATCCCCGTGATGGGGCCCAGAGCGGGCAGGGTTCTGAGCCGGGGCCCTCGCGGAGGCGAGCGCTATCATCAGGCATCAGGGGGCTTCCTGGAGCTGGTGGGAGCCCAGCCGAGGCTTGAGGTTGGCTGGGAGTTCAGCAGAGCACAGAGGTCGCCTGCGGGATGCTGGGAAACCTGACGGGATAGTGCAAGGATCCCCCAGCACGGGGGAGCTTGAGGGCAGTTTGGATCTCATGTGGAAGTAAAATGCCCCATGGAAGGTTTCTGGGCAAAGGAGTGGCAGATGGAAGTGGGTTTCTCATCACTGCGGCCACATGGAAAGGGGGTGGCGTCTCAGGAGGCATCAGAGAAGGGGCTTGCTGGGGCTCAGGTGTCCGCTGCAACGGCCTGGCTGTGATGGCCGTGATCAGCCAGGACAGGGTGCCCAGGCCAGAACCAGCATTTCAGACATCAAATTTGTGTCCCATCCTTCCACTCCAGGGAGCAGGAGACAGAACCTTCTCCTGCTTCTGGTCTCTAAGGTTCTACACCCAAAGATGGCCCACAGCGCCCCGGGCACACCCAGGTAGGCACCATCCAGGCCCACAAGGGGAAAAGTTAGTCAGGAGCTGCCAGGGGGTCTGCGAAATGTTTGCCCACCTAAATCAAGGGGAAATGGTGCTTCCACACGGCTGAGTGGCACGCCAGCTGGTCCCCCATTAACCCTCTCAGTGATGCACTAGAAAATTAACAGCCAAGGCATTGTGCTCCATTAACACTAAAGTCGGCCCTTCAGGGGGAAAGGGGGTGGGGAGGACACCGGTTTTGTCTAGACAGAGGCACTCAGAAGGCAGATGCTTGAGCTTCTGCCACTCAGGGAGGAGGTGAACATAGGAGGCCTGGTGGGCACCCCCCCATGCAAGAAATCCCCAGCAGAGGCCAACCACAATGGCGGCTCTCTCTTCTCGTTCTTCGCACAAGGGTAACAACCTTTCACAGGTTTCACTGTGAGGATTAAATGAGACCATGAATGCGAGAACACTAGCTCAAGTCTGGTAGCCATTAGATGTCCAATCAATTGCTTTGTTCTTTTTGTTTTTATTGAGAAGTGGGCTCAAAAGAGATATAGGTCATGCATGGGTTGCTTTTCATCTGGCTAGAATCCAGTTACAGAAGGGTCTGGCTTGGCTCACGGTCTGCAGTCAGTCTCCTGGGGATGGGGATAAAGGACCCTGGAGCCCTCCTCCCCAAACTGTGGTCCCTAGACCTTCAGCAGCACTGGCATTCCCGGGGAGCTTGCTAGAATGCAGAAACCCAGGCCTCAGACCTACGGAATGAGAACCTGTGTCTTAACAAGATCCCCAGGTGACTCAAATGCACGACAGAGTTTGAGACTCTGTTCTAGTATATTTGCTCCTAGGAGAAAACCATCTTTTCTCCTCTCTTCTCCCACCACAGGAAAGAGGGGACCCGGGACTCTGGGTAGGTAGGAGTAGAGAATGCCAGCACAGAAGGGCCCTTTGATTAGCACCTGCTCGCTAGCCACACTGCATTAAAGCACACTCAAGCACATGTTGAGAAAATTATTCCCTTCTTGATTCCTTTCAATCTCCCTGTTACTGAAGAAGAAAGACTCTGTTTGATGCTAGTATGTCTTTAACATCTATCTTCTGTTCCTTTTTCTTTAAACAAGGACACAGGAGGCTCAGACCTAGATTCTTCCAAGGGCAAGAGTGTATAATCAGAATTAATAACATTGTTTAGTTTTTAGTGCATTTATTTGTAAGGTAACTTTTGGTTTATTGCAAGTGGCACAAATTTTCCACTAGTTCCCTTTCTAAGTAAGATATATTTTAAACAATGAATCAAACTGAAGAAAAACATTAAGTCCGTAAGAACAGAATTGTGGGAATCTGGCAAAAATCACAACAAAGGTACATAAATCACCACAGTTTGGTAAACTATTATTCCTTACAGTTCATAAAAGCCCTTTTGAGCTCATCTTGCCCACTGTTTTCACACTGTAGGTCATGAAATCAATGTAGTAGGTCATGACCAGCACTTTCTGGGTTTGCTTTGAATGCAATGGAATGGCATGGAATAGAAGGATATCAAAATATAAGGGCATTGCAAACGTTATAGAAAGGGTAAGTACTGTCCAATGAAATTTTTGCTTTGCTTTGTGTATGTACCGGCTTATAACATAAAATATATGTATTATGTTTAGACTGCAAGAGTTAGTAGGTCATTCATCTAGCCCAGTCTCCCTTTGGCAGGTGTCCCCAGCCGCTGCTAAGTGAATTGCAACGGTGAGGAGCTGACTCCTTTGGCCAGGCCACCCATGAGCAGAGTGCCCTTCATGCTACACCCTGGAGGTCTCCACCTTAGCTCTCTGGCTCCTCTCTCAGGACACAGAGCTGACAACAGTGGCTACTGCAGCCGGTGATGAAACGGGCGCTCCCCAGCCCTGCCTGAGCAGGGGCTTGGATGGCTTGCACTGAGGCATTGTTTCAACCTGCACAGAAAGAACTGTGGAGAAGCACTCGAGGGAAGCCATGTCCTTTTTGGAGGCGCAGGATCCCCATCACCAGGATGTGCTCTCCCAGCCCTCTCAATTCTTGGGCTTGGGCAGCCCCATTTCAGTAGTCTTCCCTGAGTGGTGTCTCTTCCCTTGAAAGGCTGGGGGAAAGGGCAGGAAGAACAAGAAGAACAGGAGAAAGGAGGGCGTGAGGAGGCGGGGTGGGGGGAGGTGGGTACCCAGAGGCTGGACCTGGTCAAGGCTGAGCCTCGGGTCTGGCTGCATCCTGGAACCACAGGGAGGGCAGTAGCAACTAAGGCCTTGGGGCAACTGGAACTCTTTATTTGACCCTCTACAGAGGAGCCCGGGAGGGGTGGGTCAGGGGTTCCCTGCAACCCAACCAAACAGGGATTCCTAAAAATGCCTGCAGACCCAGTGAAGGAAGTAAGCTGCCAGTGAAATTTGCGGCCGGGAAGGGAAAGGAAGAGAATGGAGCTGTGGGGCGCCCCCTCCCTCATCCCCACTTACGCCTTTGGGTTTGGTTCTCAGCTCAGGGCAGACAATCCTCCCGTTTCATCACATCCAGAACACTTACCACACACAAACCCTTTCTGCAACAATCTTGAAAGAGGGGTCTGCTGGGGTGTAAGAGCCACAGCAGACTGACCCCTTGGCAGGGGGCTCTGGGCTCTGGGGCCCTGGGGGTATGGGGAGAGGCGCTGGAGGGTCTGCACGGAACTACCCCATCATTAGCATGCTGCGCGTGGGTGAGTTCAAACGCAGAAGCTGGATCTGCAGCCCAACTGGCCCTGGGCCTCGGCAAAGGACCTTGGTGTGCAGTGGCCTGATTTAGGGCTGAGGGCCCTCTATTCTCCTTTGGAAACTGTGGAGGTGAATTTTAAGAGGCCGAAGAGTGAGGCCAGCACGCCTGGGCTCTGCCAAGTCCCCTCCTCCTCCGGTCCCCATCTCCTTGCCTCTGCCCTTGCTCTGCTCTAGAAACTGGGCACTAGCTATCCCTCATCTCTACCCCCAAAGTCTATTTTTTCCCTTTCCCTTAAAACTCTTTTTGTTGTTGTCGTTGTTGTTAACCATCACTGTTTCTTGCCAATAATCCCAGGGAAGGTAACGCTGGGATACGGGCTCTAAGTGCCCATAGGGGGATCTCCTTGGGATCGTTCCTTCGGAAGAGGCAGTCCAGTTGGTGGGCACCTACAGGCCACCTGGAGGCTGAGCGCTACCTGAACACCGTGGGGGAGCTAAGACAGTTCTTACGGTTGTCCTTTTAGCTAGCGAGGTGAACAGATCAAACCACTTCCATGAACTACCAGCTGCCAAGGGGCCTTCACTGGCACTGCTGTGAAAGGCAAGGACTGTGGAAGAAAGCACGGTTTAGAATCCAGCCGACCTTGTGCTCAAAGCCTGGCTTGTCCTCTAGAACCTAGAACTACTCAACTTCCCTGAGCCTGTTTCCTTTCTATAAAATAGAGATAACAACTCCTGCCTCATAAAGGAGGGCCTGATGAGGATTGGTGATAACACAGAGTTAATGCCCAGGACAGTGCTGACACCTTGTAGCTACCCCACAGTATTGGCTATAATCATTATTGCCCTGGGAAGGCTGCACAGAGGGTCAGGGCAATCTGAAATCTGATCCAGTTCAAACCGGAGAACTTTGGCAATAACCTCACCTCTCAGGGCCTCTTTCTCTCATATTAGGGTAACGTAAGGGAAGTATGCAGCACAGCATGGCATCTGGGCCATAGTAGCGCTGGCTATGTGATACGTCTGTTCTTCCCAGACCAGATGGAAAACCTAATTTCTACAAACCCAGCAGGACGGATGGGCTTTCTTTTCTTTTCCTTTCTTTTTTCTTTTCTTTTCTTTTCTCTTCTCTTTTCTTCTTTCTTTCTTTTTCTTTTTTTTTTTTTTAAGATTTTATTTATTTATTAGAGAGAGAGAGCATGAGCAGGGGGTGCAGAGGCAGAGAGAGAAGGAGAAGCAGACTCTCTGCTGAGCAGGAAGCCCGACACAGGTTTCAATCCCAGGACGCTGGGATCATGACCCAAGAGAAGGCAGATACTTAACCGACTGAGCCACCCAGGTGCCCCGAGCTTTTTCATTGGGCCCGGTGAGAGACCCAAGAGTGAAGTTTCTATGTATCTTTGTGGAACCCAGACACATTTCCCAAAGAGGTCCACAGTGTACAACTCCAAGGTGTGCCATCACAGGGAACACACGGCCACTCTGACCCCAAAACTCTCAGAAAGGGTTTGTTCTTCTAAAATTTCACCTTCAAGGAAGAAACTCAATCACGAAAATGGCCCCTAGGCTCTTTGGGCCCAGGGTAACTTGCAGCTGAACAGGGTGACCACAAGTAAGGAAATCAATTGTTGCTGTGGAGAATAAATGTCTCCCAGGTAGGGAAATAACTGGGCTTAATTACACAACACCATTGGTCTCCATAATCTTGATCCATTAAACCCTTGCTGCTGGCCAGGAGGCAATGCCCAGGAGGAAGGGGTTAGCCCAGCACTCTAATGGGATCAACCCTGCAGTCCCATGAAGGTAATTATGGCCACATCCTTTCCCAACAGCCCTGAGTAAACCCACAGATCCCTAGTCAACATGGGACTTTTGCAGGCAGCACCAGCTCCAACACACCAGAGAGGCCAATGGCCTTGTAGCCCGGAGTGACAAGGGCTCTGACCTCTATCAGCACTGGTCCACCCAAGGCCTTCTAGCCACCCAACCCGTTCTGGAGATCTTCCTCATCTGAGGCAAAGTGCCTGACCACATCTTCCATGTCTACCTGTGGTCTAGAGTGACATGTAGGCATCAGAAGTGAGGGTGGAGAGAAAGGGTACCTGACCAATGAGGTCACCGCAGAGCCCACCCCATCTGCCCCATCTCCTAAAGACCACACTGACCATTAGTTTCTATATGGCTAGTAAACCCACATTCATTTTTCATTCTGGTGTGTGGTAGGGAAGGAAGGGCAGGAGAGAAGACAGGAAAAAAGCATAGGACAGAAAACTGTGTGAGAAGCCGAAATAAGGTCCGACTCTGGGGACACAGAACACCTATTCTTCATCCAGTCAGTCAGGGTACCAGTTGGCCCCACCTTGAAGGGGTCTTTGCCAAATGCCTTAGGCAGGGGGCTAGATTGGGCATCTGTTCCCAATCCCCATATGGGGGTGTTTCTATAGTGCCTACTGCCCTGATTTCTTTTTTCCCATTTACAGGGTGGGGAAGCTTCTCCCCAAGCTTCAGAACACTCCCACTGCCAGTCAGGAGCACCCATGGCTCCAGCTGACCCTATCTTGCCCAAAGAAATGCAAACGAAGGCAGACCAAGGTCACACATCAAAATCAGTCTTTCCTATCCTGCTCTGAAGACAGGTAAGCTGCACGCCTCTTCCTACTGGTACTCAGTGGAAAGTGCTAAGACCCTGTAGGTAGCAAGTGACGGGTACTGCAGCCCCACAGCCTGCCTCAACCTACCACAGCCAGGGGTCTGGCAGAGGCAAACAAGGATGGATGTGGAGTTGACCGTGAAGCCAACCGTGAAGCCGACCGTGAAGCTGCCTTGTTCCCAGTTTGCCCCCAAAGGGCCCAAGCTGAGCCAAACAGCTGCCGCACCAACCCTGGCAGTGAAGTCTTCCAATTGCACAATCACAAGCCCTAGCAACGCGTGGGACTCCCTTGGGGGGTCTCCGACTCCACTACAAACTACTACAATTACCAAATCCACACGGCTGGAAACTTGTGAATGGGCCAATGAATAGGTTTCTGGCATTTCTGGTGGAGTAAGGAGTTAAAGGAGTCAAGAACCCAGGGGTTTTCTTCTCCCTCTCATACTCATGCTACCAAAAATCACTGAAGGCTTATTATGCGTGAGGAGCTGGCCTAGGCACCACCTAAGAACCGGGTCCAGGACTCTGCACCTGCCAGCCCCCTCACACCCTTCGCAGCCCCTTTCCACTCATCAGCAAGCCTTTCACGGACCCCTGATCGTGATGAGGACCATCACAAGCTGGACAGCTGAGCCACAGTCCCACAGCGCTCCTCACCTTCAAAGCACTTTATAAACAGTAATGAATCCACATGGCAGCTCCAAGAGACATCACGGCCTCGCATTACAGGAGTATGCACAGGGTACCCAGGAACCAGACCACACCTCAGACAACAGCCCAATTCTTCCGTCCCGCCTGCAAGAGTGAGGCAGAATGGGTTTTCTCACTATTCCCCTGTCTTCTACCCACTTAGCTAATTCTTCACAAATGTTCCCGTCATTTCTTCTGTTTTCCAAAGAACAACAGCAACAATCACAATAAGAAAAATTTTTCTCTGGGTAGATGACTTCATTCTGCCAGCCCCACCTCTGAGACTCCAGTGGCCATGACAATAATGGACTAGTGTTAACAAGAAGGAATAAATGCTGGGGCTTTTCAGAGGAAAAGCGTCCATCTGCAGGTGTTCACTAGCACATCTGGGGTGCTCTGATGCGGCCTGGGTGAGACAGCTGCTCTGATCAGACCCGCAGCCTGTCAGGCCAGTAGCCTGGTCCTTGGTGGGGCTAATACAGATGGGAAACTGAGGCTGGTTCATGATGATCTGGAGATGGGTTTGTATCCCCACAGTCCCAAATGCTTTCTGGGCTCTTGGATAGGGCACTGAGTCTACAAGGGACATGGAAATATCACGAGTGACTGAAATATCACCTGGAAGTATTGCCTGGGGTAAAAGAAGAAAGACTTTCCATTTGAAGAAGTGCCAAATTATTGCCTGTCCGGGGCACATCCATGTCTCAGTTCAGCTCTGTGTGGAGGGTGGAATCCACTCAGAGGGGCAGGCTCAGAGCACCCCCATTTTGTTATTCCACAGAACTTAATTTAATCCAACCTAATCCCATGGTATAGAAGAAAACCAAGAGAGAGTGCTAAGTGCTCAATGGAGAAGGTGATGAGAGAAAGACACAGAGAAGATAAAAGGAAGAACTCAGCCCTACAGAAAGAATCACGCCAGCTCTGGGGAGAGAGTTGAGGCAAGGCCCTGAGGGGCAAAGCTGATGTTATTACATTAACGTAGGAAAATGAGTGGTACAGAGACAAGAAGAGGGGTGGCTGGAAGCCTCACCTACCACCCCAGCTCATCAGGAGCAAAGACCCTGCTCCGATCAGCCCCACAACACACTGGTAGCTGGGAGTCAACCCATCTCCTTGAGTAGGACAAATCGCCACCACAGCAGCCCTTCAGCACTTCTACCATAGAGGAGAAAGGGGCTCTGCTGTCTACCTCTTATCAAATGACCATCAACCTGCAATGAAACTGCGCACATTCCTCCCGGCATTGATGGTGAAGCCCGGAAGAAGGAGCTGATGACTCCAAAGGCAAGAAGTCAGTCAGAAGAGGGGCTGGTTGGCAGTCTGGCACCTTAGGAGTAGAGAATCACCAACCTCAGGGAGTTCGGTACCTCAACCACCCCCACCGTGGCTCCAGGACCAGCCCCCAGTTCCTGCTAGAGACACATGGACAGGTTGGGCTCAGAATCTTTGAGGCCTACTTATCCTGCTGGACCATTTCAGGAAGAATCCTGTGAAAACAGGACCAAAGAGACAGATGCCCCCCATTCCATGACATCCCAAGGCCTTGAGTAAGCTCAGACATATCTAGGTGGCACTCAGAGTCTTCCTTCCCAACGCAGAGTATGATCTGAATTCTAGCTCTGTCACTTACCAGTTACGTGACTTTGGATCATGATCTGAGCTTACCACACCTCTCTTCGTGCAAAATGGACATAAGACTAGGAATCTTGCACCGTTGTGTAATCTGGAGAGGACGGCTAGAGAGAGCCCAGCATAGTGCCTGGCATATATGAGCTCCTCAGGATATGCTATTATCACTGTTACCAGGAGCAGCATTTAGGAAGGACCTCTATCGCGGGGGTCATTCAAGTCTCTAAGACATCCATGGGACACCCTGTGTCCTGGGGACATGCCCTTTAGCTTTTGCGGGAACTTGCCACCCCAGGATTGTGAGCCTTGTAAGCCAACAGCTTTCTGAGAGGCAGAGGAACTTCCACTGGGAGCCACAAAACCATGCTGCCAGGCAAATGACAGCCCGGGTATTTGTTTTAATTTAGGCTCTTGTCAAGAGGAAACTTCATGGCTAACAGCCCAAACATGACTGCACAGCACCTCCCCAGGAAGCCTCATTCTATGGCTCTCAAATAAGCCATTTTGAGGAGGGAGGCAGGGACTCCTCACATTGCTGCCAAGTCAGCGCCTCCCCCCCACCCCCATCCAGGCTGCCCCAGGAGCCCAGGGGCCAGGGCAGCAAGCAGCACGGCAGACAGCTCAGATGCCAGCCTGCCTCAGTCAGGGCTGGTTAGCAGGCACCCCCAAAGAAGACCTCAGTTGAATTCCCTTTTCAGGTCCCACCCTCCTCTGGTCAGAAATCTTCAAGGAGAACCTCAGACAATTTTGCTTCCCTGCTCCAAGAGGAGGGGGGAGGGAGAGACAGGAAAACTTGGAAATAATTAGGTTGAGGAGTCTTCGTCAGGGCAATAGAGAGAAAACCAGACACAGATTTCCATAGGATTCTATACTTTGAGAAATACGGAAATCATTACTGGGTTTCATAAAGGGCCAGAAATATTCAGGAACATAAGTAGCATGTGAATATGAGGCATTGTTTTTACTGTTATTTGCAAGAGCGCAGCTAAGAGGTCACTAATCCTTCCTTCAGGTCAGGAGCTGATCCGCAGCAGGGCTCTGAACAGATGTATGCGCCCATTCACGCAGACACACGTGCACACACACGCCACACAGCCACGGGCCCTGACCTTCACCCAAGGATGCTGGCCTCTGCGGGGGGGAAGGAGCAGATGGAGTGGCTGGGCTCGGTGCAAGACTGACACCCAGGGGATCTGGCTTTGCCCCTTTGATGTTGAAAAACCAAAGTGGAATGAACCATCACAAGGAGAGCTCCTGGGCAGGGGGGAGGTAAGGAAAAAAGGATGGAGGGGGAAGAAGGAGGGAGAAAAGGGAGGAGAAGACACGGGGAATGATGGGGACCCAAGGTGATACAGAGGTCCGAGGCCCGATGCTGAGTACAATGCCTTGGGGTTCAAGGCACCATCCTTGTCCACTCATCTCTTCCCCCATACAACTGTCACCAAGAAATTTGAGCCAGGTTAACCCTTAAAAATGTCCTTGTCCCATGGCACCACCTGCCTCCCCTGCCTCAGGACTCTGAGCTAGGAGACACAACAAGAGAGAGGGAGGGTTCCACGGAAGTGCTCAGAGAGGGCAAAATCCACTTACTAGCTTCTTCAGGGGCCAGCAGGACACTCTTCCTAACTCCCTGAAAGCTTTGGGGAAGGTGTTTCAAGGGAGAGGTGGAGAGAAGTGCAGGGCTTTAGTCACCTCAGCAAGGCAGGGTGTAAGGTGGGGGCGCTCACGGCTCCGCAGGAGCCCCCAGAATGTACGAGTGATCAGTTACACATCCCCAGAGGCAGTGCAAGAGCAATCACATGATTGAGGCAGATTTGGGAGCGAGGGGGTGGAGAAGCCGAGGTTTTGGTGTTTTTCTTTTTTCTTTCTTTTTTGGGGGGCGGTGAGGGTGGGGGTGGTGACCAGGCTGGCAGGAAAGACTGCTGAGCCGGAGGGTTCCGGCTCCTTCAATCCAAATGTACCCCACGGAGACCTGCACCTACAGTCCCTTCCACTCGACCCCACCTCCACCCCCAAAACACACAACGGCCCCAGGATGTCCCTGAGGTGACAAACTCAGGCGCCAAGGACTTTGCCAAAATGGCCTTTCTGCTTAGGCGTGTACAGAAGCGGAGGGAGCACCCTACAAGGGCTCTCCTTGCTGAGGGCTGGGGAGTGCTCAGTTACACAACAGGTGGGAAAGGGGTGACACAGCTCTCCTGGTCCTGTCGGGCCACTGGCCCCCCACCCGCTCGAAGTCCGCCCTGGGGACCCCATCTGCGGCCGATCTCGGGGCGGCCCCCACGTCTCTCCCCCTACCTCCCGGCGCCCTGGCACCTGGCCGGCGGGGCTCCCCAGAAAAGCCCGGCAGGTCGGGCCCCGGGGCCGTCGGGGAGCCAAGGCCCCTTCCCGCCCGGCCATCCCCGGCCCGAGCGCACACGTACTGCTGTAGAGGGTGTCGATCCAGGAGAGACGCGGCAGGCCCCGGTGGCTGAGCGGCTCCATGCCCGCGGCTCGGCGCGGCGGCGGCGGCTCCGTCAGATCGGAAACCCGACCCTCATCGCACAACAAAGGAGGGAGGGCGCGGGCGGCGGGCGGGCGGGCCGGCGGGGAGCCGGGAGGGGCGGCCAGCCCGGGAGGCCGAAGTTGCCGGGCGCCGGGCGGAGGCGGGGGGAGGCAGGGAAACAGGTAGCAGGGAGGAGCGAGCCGGAGCTGCCGGGAGAGGAGGGGAGGGCGGGCGAGGGCAGGCGAGCGCCCCCGGGAGCCCTTCCGGCCACTGCGGCCCGGACGAGCCCCGCTGCGGATCCCGGAGCGGCGGCCCCGCAGCCCGCCCGCAGACTAGCAACTTCCCCGGGGCTGCGCGGCGGCCAGGGGCGGGGGGGCGGGGGCCGCGACCAATCGGCGCGAGGCTCCCGCGCCCCCTCCCCCGCCGCAGCACGCCTCCAGACCCGGTCGGGGGGTGTGGGGAGCAGCCCCAGTCTTCTCGGACGCCCAGGCGAGAGGGGCTCCAGCCTGTGACAGAGGAGTGGTCCCGCGGGGTGGGGGTCTCCGGGCTGCGGCGCAGGCCCAGGCTCCTCTTCCTCCCCTCGCTGGGCTCAGCCGAATTCTGGCAACCCGCAGACTAAGTGCCGCGGGGAGACCTATGGGCCCCGCAGGGGTGACATCACCTGCCACCCCAGGATCTCTAAGCGCAGTTTCTGGGGCCGGTGCTGCCGTCAGGCCCCTCCCCTCGGCAAGCCTGGAGGGCGGCGCTGACGGGGTTAAGGTCCTGCCGGCCCGAGGAAAGCCTTGGCCGCCGGGGCACTCTTTCCTTCCAAACCTTAACCTCATCTGTTTAAACACCCTTGACCTAAAAGCCGGGCAGTTCTGCCCAACACACCAGAGGGCTGCGGCTGGAGAAAGGCAGGGGGCTGGGGGTCAAGGAGGGGCAGTGGAGGACAAAATGGAGACAGGGAGAGACCCCAGGGTCTTCACTGGGTTCCCCAGGAGACTTCTTTGGGGATCCACAGTCATAGTCCAGGAGGCATACCTTGCATGTGTAATCGCATACAAGTTGAGGGAAGTCTGGGGTCAAGATGAAAGTTCCTGGTAAGACCTCCCAAAAGCAGTGAAGAGGTCGTTTGGGGGCGGGGGGGTTGCTTTATGCTTGTCTTCTGGTTGCTGGTTTTATGGGACCCAAGGCAACTTTGCCACAGATTTGGTCCTGTAGGCCTCCTCTGAAGGGCCTGGGAGGGAGGGAGTTGGGCTAGGGTGGGCAAGGGCAGGGGGCGATGAAGCTCCTCTCCTGAACCCTGGAGAAGGGAAGCAGAAGCCTTCATGGGACCCACCCACATGGGGGCAGGGCTCCTCATCCTTCCAAACAACCACAGATCCAGTTCGTGAGGAGAAGAGCAGCCCCTCACCCATAATGCTGACAGGAAGCCTGCACCCAGCCCCTGCAGCTGCTTGGGTGCAGGCCTCCAGCTCATAGCCGGTCAGGTGAGCCCCTGGGTGCAGAGGACGGGTGCGGAAAGCTTTCACAGGTGGCTACGGTGGGTGTTTCTCAACTGTGAGGTAACACTGGCCCCTCCCCGCATCCACTCAGCTCTCCCCCATCCCAACTCTCCCGGCTCAGACTCTGGCTCTGTCTCTTGTGGCCCCTCCCTGCTCAGCTGTCACCCTCCCACCATCCCTGACTTGCACACAAGACTGGGAGGACCAAGCAGGCACCTGGAGCTTGGCAGAGAGGGGGGTGTGCATCTCCAATGAGATGCTCCAGAAATAGAGCCAGGATGGGAGAGGAAGCAAATGGGCTCTCAGAGGAACCAGAGGGAGGATGGTGAGGGTGGAGGAGCAGAGAGGGGCCCAGAGCCTCTCTTCTTCCCACGTGGAACTCTCAGAAGGCACGGAACCCAGAAGAAAGGTGGAAACAGGAGCGCAGCCCAGGGAGGCAGCAGCACTGCCCCCTCCCCAATACCAACCACCACCAAGGCAGCCTGGGCCCTCTCGGTATGCTGCAGGGATTTTCCTGATGGCCACATCCGGGCACTGACTGTCAGGAGGCCAGAGATGTATGTTTCTGCGTGAGACACATACATTTGCATACATTTTACATTTTTATCTACAAAGGCTTGAACATGCTATTTTCAGCATTTTCAAGCTAAAATGTTACAGTTGCTCTCCTTAGCATTGCCACAGTTTGCTTTTTTTCCTACATTCTGTCCAATCCTGTCCTGGACCTCCCACTCCAGAACACAATATAGGGTACAGGAAGAGAGGAGTCTTGGAGGCAGTAAAGAGGAACACTTGTAGTAATTAACGGAGAATGTCTGCGGTGCACCTGGCTTGGACCCCAGTGCTTTGCTTACGGGATCATCTCACTGCGAACCTCACTACCATCTCAGCTCCCTGAGTTTTCTAGATGAGAAAACGGAGGCACTGAGTAACTCTCCCAGCCATCCTCCATGTCCACACAGTCTCCCGCACACGCGTCCCAGGAAAGGGCAGTTACTTCAAGATGTCCTTGATGCCATTTCTGGTGGCTTCCAGTAGATGGTAACACCACACAGCCTGACTCTAATCTTGGCTTGAAGACAAATGTGTGGGCCTTTGAGCACCAGGGGGATTTGAGACTGGAACAGAAGCCTCTAGATTCCTGGCACCGAGGGTGGGGAGGAGTTTGGGGAGACCCAATACCACATTCGAGGAAGGAAGGAGTTAAGGAATCACTGTCATCTGCATTTTGCCAAAGGTTAAGTGCTCTGCCAGCAACCCCAATCTGTCAGAGCAAGGGAGGGGCTTTCCTGTGGACAGACGGCCCTGATTCAGCTAAGTGCAGATCTGCCTTCGAACCCCAAGGCACTGAATCAGCACCCAACACGCTTCATCCTCCAGGCCCACACTAACCATTCTCTGCAGGCTTGTGGGTGAACACTCTCCACCTTCGCAGCCCCCCCTCTGGCCTATGCACATAGGCTGCTCTCAGCTCTCTACCAGCCTTACTGACCATCTGCTCCCGCTTCACCACCCACCCGTTTAAGGGGGATTGAAGTGTCGGTTGCCTTGCCTGTAGCACTGGGCCGATGATGAGAGGCTGGGTGGGAAGGAGATATATCCCATTCTGAAGGTCAGTGGTCTTGCCCTTAATTCCCAGGTGTGCTACTCATTGCCTTCCTAGCAACGGACTCTTGCTTCTACCAGCCACTCAGCCAGACAGAAAGAGAGTAACTGTGCTTACAGTAATCAAAACTCGGTACTGCCACTTTTCTTCCCTCCTCACTGTTAGCAACCCAGCTCCACTGTGCACAAGAGGAAGGCTGGGGAGTCCCTGACGGAGGTCACTGCGGGTGAAAAGGGTGGCCATTCACCTCTCCCCATGCTGGGGCTGGCAGGGAGCACCAGTGTGCAGAGGCTGGAGGACAGGTGGGGGTGGAGGGCCTCCGCATTCAAATTAAAAACCAAAAACCAGACTATGATAGCCAAAAACCCAAAACTTTGTACCGTTCCTGCCAGATCTGCTCTTTAAAAGCTGGGACTGCATCTTGTTTCGCTAAGGTATCCACAGCCCTCAGCCCAGTGGATGACTGAGGCTCAGGCGGACTCCGAAGCAGCCACAATCACATTGTGGCCCCAGACCAGACTCTCTGCCCAAAGCCCAGCATCCAACAATACAGGTTGAATACGTAAGATGATGACAGCTGACATTTGCCGGGTGCTTGTTAGGTGTGGGACACCGCTCTATGGGCTTCATGTGGATTATCTCCCTTAATCCTCGTAGTAAGCTAACGAGATAGGCACTGCTCCTCTCTCCATTGCCCAGAAGCAGACAGGCTAAGCATCGGACAGCTAGCAGCTGCTGACGCTTGGAAATGAACCTGAGATGTGCACAGTCTCTGTATTGGACTGCAATGAATGAACAAATGAATGAACAGAATGAAGTTAAACTCAGGGAGAAAGACATTGGAGCCGTGGTAGGAATGCAAGGCAGTGTAATTCCAGAACACCCCCCCCCCACCCGAAGCCCACCAATGATTAAGCAAAAGGAGAACTGGTTCTCAAAGCTGCATCTACCACAAAGGGCAGATGACTCTGGACACAAGCTGGATGCAATCAATCTAGTGACTGTTTCCTGAACTCCCACTGAACCCCACCGCTTCTATGCCTTGGGCCAGTCCCTAGCCTTTCCCGGCTCAGTTTTCAAATCTATAGATGGGTACCCACACGGATCAGGCAGAGGACTTCCAGGCTTCCTATCTGCCTTCAAAGACCATAAATTCTGCTTCCTAGCAGACCTTGCGGAGCCTGTTTCTGGCTTCTTGCTTCATTTCCTTTACCTTGGTACGGTAAAGTGGTAAAGTAGCATTTACAGTTCTGAGGCTCGCCCTCTCCCCTTGGGCCTGGGAAGCAGGAAATTCCCTAGGCCTCTCCAGGGTCACCTCTCAGGGAGCAGGCTTGGCCTGACAGTTCTAGCCTTTGTCCTCTCCCTACCTGTCTCTTCCCAGCCTCCCTACTTTCCCAGAGACAGTGAGATCTACAGACAGCACAGATTAACTCAAAGCCTTCCCCAATTATTTATTTCTCTACCAAAGTTTTGTGTGTCAGCTTGAGTCATAAATATCTGCGGCCCTGACAAGATGTAAACCAGAGAACTGCATTCGCGCCCTTGTTGTCTCCCTCAGCACCGTGGCCGGGAGAGGCCCAGTGCCATCTGAGTCTCTGCAGCCACGAAGACCCCCACACATCCCCACACAGTTCCCAGAGGCTCTGGTGAAGCCCAGCTCCCCCGGCCAGCGGCCGCAGTGAGTCCAGCTTCCTGGGCAGAGTAGCTGCCTCGGATTCTACTAGGGAAGGTGCAATTTCAGGAGGCTCTCGTGCCAAGCCCCTCAAGTGGCCCTCATACAACCTGGCTCAGATTGTACCCCCAGGGGTCAATGTGAGAGGTTTCCTAGAGAGTGGATCAGAAGGCTCAACAGTAGGGGGTGGAGCCCCCTTCCTAATTTACTCACCACTGCATCCCCGTCAGCATTTGGAAACAGGCCAGCAGAAGAGACGGAAGGATTCTCTAAGTCCCAAAAACCCAGAGACAAAGTTCAGCAGTTCCAGGCTTCTCAGGTTCAAGTGCAGCAGAGGCCTGTACGCCTGGGGTCGGAGCTCACAGGCTGGCCCTCAGCCCTCCTGTGGCCGCCGTTCCCCTGAGGCTGGCTGTGCGGCTTGTTCCTTCAGCCAGGCTTCTGCAGACGCACCCAGGCCTGTGCTGCTCTGCCAGGAGCTGTGACGCCACCAGCCAGAGTTGGCCCGGTCCCTGTCAGGCCCAGGAATGGCTGCAGGGGCTGAGGATAGGCTGTGAAGGAGACTGGCTCCAGGAGCTGGTGGCTCAACATTCAGGAAGGCAAGGACAAAGGAGCATCAGAGCCTAGTCAGTGGTACTTGTCATCAGTGGAGTCTTGTTTTGGGGTGAACCGTGCAAGTGTGCAGTGGGCGGTCCTTTCTCTTTAAGGACCAGGCTTTTTAAAAGCAAGTTCCCTCTGCAGTCACTCCTGCCACCAGCAGTCCTGCGGAGGACTGCGTGCTGGGTTGGGGGGGGGGGGTTGCGGACTGGTGGGGGGGCTCCCGAGTGCCATCTGGTGGCCCAACAGAGCAGCAACTCAGCCAACAGGACCGCTTGGTCCTGCCAACCTTGGCCACGGTCCAGCCAAGAGGCCTGGAAATGCCTGTACCAAAATCTCAGCTTCACCCACCAGATTCTGCACAGAGCTGCAGGCGACCATTGTGAGTAACCAGGCTAGGGAAGGCAGGAGGAACTCCATGTGGGGTCAAGAGACATCAGGAGCCCCCATGAGTAGCCTGGGAAGAATAACCATCCCACTGGACAAAAGCTTCTCCAAGAAATTCTCAAATGGGGGGATTTTTCCAGTTTCCCAGCTTGCCAGCTTCAGGACCTAAAGCACAGCTGTGTGTATTCTGCGCCCGTAAACATGGGAACAGTGGTTCTCAGTCACGGAAGGGGTAGTTGGTACTGACCCACAGGAAGTGTTTGCAAATGTGACGAAGCATTTTATTTACTTATTTGTTTTTGTAGGAGTATTTTAGAGCCAGAGATGTGAAAGTGTCCTGCAAAGTGCAGAGCTGTCCCTGAGTGTCAACAGTGCTGAGAACACTACTTGGTTAGGTGGAAACGAGGATGTTCTTTGGCAAGCTTGCACGCCCTGTTCTTTTCCCTGGTATTCTGCCTTTGATGTCCTCCCTAAATTTCGTCTTCATCATCTTAGAGGTGGAGAGAGGAAGTGGTCTGGCCTAGGCCACCTTCACGAGGGATGCCTCTACCCAGAAGCTGGCTACACACCCGTATGCAGCTTGCGTTGGGTGGTCATGACCCTTGGAAGGGAGAGGCAGCAGCCAGGGTGGTGGCCTAATGCAGACACTTAGAAACAGCAGACAGTGTCTGAGAAGAATCACAGAAGACCAGTCACCCCCTTCCCCCAAGGGACCACCCAGCCACCCTTCCTGTGTGGATGATTCAACCTAGCTGGCTTTCTCTCCCTGAACTGTCTCAGGACACCCATCTTTTACACAAGGCACTTTCAGGTTCTAGTCATGAAACCTTGTGACTCCTAGCTTCCTCCTCCCCAAGTTCCCTGCACTCAGTCCTGGGTTGGTCAGCTCAGTCTCAGGAACATAGTCTGGTACCAGGAGCTGACACAGGAAACCAACACATGTGACATGTATTCTAATGAAGGGTGAGTGGAAAAGAATGAAACTTTGGCTGTGGTGGCCAAAGAAAGCCACACAGTGGTCACATCTGACCTGAGTCTGTTGGTTTGAGCAGTCCCAGGCCCATGAGGCTGACGTCATCACGCGACGGTCCAGTTGGGGGAAACACTTTCCCAGCATCCCACAGCAACTAGAACACTACCCACTGCTGTTGGAATAAAGACTCACATCCTTTTGGTGGCAGACGAGGCCCTGTGGCCTGGCTCCTTACTTCCTTTCAGCCTCATCTGGCACAGTCTCCTTGCTTCTCAAGTGTTTTCAGAGCTTTTGCACAGAATGATATTTCCAGCTAAAATGCCAGGACATCTCTTCGTCTTGCCTCCAATCTTAGCTTGAATATCACCTCTGCTAGGAAGCTTTCCCTAACCACCAGGCCAGGGGGGGCTGCATTTCAGATTACTCAGTGCTTTTGTAAACCCCTCAAAGCCTATCTCTCCTGCTGGACTGAGCCCCCCAAGAGGATTCAAACCACACCTCTCTTGTTCACCAAGGTAACCCTAGCTCCTTGAAATAGTGGTTTCAGTGAATGAATGAATACATGAATGAATGGATGACTGAGTATGTTCCTGGTCACAAAGACCCTGGAATGAGGGAGTATAGACACTTCAGCCAGCCCAGGTCCACCAGCTGGGAAAAAAAAGCTGTCTGGGCTGGTTGGGATGTCATGACGAGAGGGGTCACGCTCTCTGAACAGACTCAGAAAAAACAGGGGCGCCTGGGTGGCTCAGTCGTTGAGCGTCTGCCTTCGGCTCAGGGCATGATCCCAGAGTCCTGAGATTGAGCCCCACATCAGGCTTCTCCACTGGGAGCCTGCTTCTTCCTGTCCCACTCCCCCTGCTTGTGTTCCCTCTCTCGCTGGCTGTCTCTTTCTCTGTCAAGTAAATAAATAAAAAATCTAAAAAAAAAAAAAAAAGAAAGAAAAAAAAAGAAAAAACAACAGGATGCTAGAATCAGATTTGGGGCAAGAGGATTGCTGCTCTAATTAATTCCTAACTGTTCACATGAAATCCAAACTAAAAACTCCCCAATGTGCAGGGCTCCCTCACCAAGCAGCCAGCATTTAATGTTGTACTCTTTTTTACCCAATCAGACTCCAACATGGAAATGGAATAGAAACCAGGAAATGGTTCAGCCCACGAAGGGAACTTTGGTCTCAGTTCTCAGAGTCCTTCTCCTGGGCCCATCCCAAATTTGCAATTACATTTGTTTTTAGAGGAGGGAAGCAAATTGTAGCACTCCTCTGGGAAAAAGCAGCCCCTCGGTGCACACCTGTCCAATCTCTCCTCCCGTGGTCTGGCAGGGGACAGAAGCTGGGAGTCTGAGAAATAAGATGCTGCTGGCCCGCAGCGATGCTGAACTCCCTGATCCCAGGGCTGTCGGCTGAAGCTGTCACTCACTGGGTTCCAGTGATGACTTTGGTGCGCCTCCAACCAGACAGATGGGAAATCTTGCTTTCAGCTCGGGGATGGGAGGAGTACATGGAAACTGATTCTGGGCACCCTGTCTTCGCCAGGACCTCACTTGAGAGGGTCTGCAGGCTGCCTGACAGAGAGCTAGACAGACCCCTGGGCAGGCCAGAGAGCCCTGGAGGCAGTGTGCCAGACTTACCCAGTCTGCCAGGCACCTGCAAAAAAGGAAGAAGATTCCTGTTCATTTTCCCTTTCCCGAAAGAAAGAGACAAAACACCCAATTTTTAGTCAAGGTCTGATCTGCTGGGCCTTGGGTCTGTGATGGTCCAGAAAAACCACCCTAGGCCCCTAGGGTCAGTAAACCAGCTGGTTAGTCCTCTAAAGCTACCCACCAGCTTCTCACTGCAGCCTAGGAAGGACGTTCTGGCATAGTTCATACTCCCAGGGTTCTTCTCTCCCCTGAAATGATGGGACCTGGTGGGAGGAGGTGGTAGTTGTCCATGGTGGGTGGAGGAATGGTAATAAAGGTGATAGCAACAAACACTTACATTGTACTTCCTGGGCCAGGGCTGATCAAAGACTTTGCATGGATTAATCACTGAATTATCAAAGTAATCCCTGACTGCCCAGAATTTATGTCTTTGCCCCTCAATATTCCACTAAACCGAGCACACCATGAGTCCGGGCCTTGGCTCTGCTACTAACCTGCTGTGTGAACTTGAGGAACCCCCTTTCATTCTCTGAACCTTGGTTTCCTTACCTTAACGTGCAGGGATGAAAGTTGTCCTCCCTGTGATTCCTTGAGAGATAGATGACCAGGAAATGCTTTATAAGGGAGGGGAAAAACTTTCTTCTTTCCCACCCCTCAGTTCCCCAATATTTCAGGAAGTCCCATGGGTTTCAAGGGCTAGAAAAGTTATTCATTAGCCCATCGCATAGTCCCTGAGCTCTATATAAGACTGGGTTCCTTTGCCCAGGATACTTGTGATAGTGGATTTGAGACATGTCTAGAAGTCCCCAAAAGATAAGGCAGTGTCTAGTGGGTCCAGAGAGTGGTGTGGACAGTACGTTATGGAGGGGATGGAGGGGTCACCACTTTGAAATGAGCTGATAACTAAAGGCTTCTTGGAGGAGTGTCATTTGAACCAGGGCCTGGAACGACACCTCATATTTCATCGGCAAAAATGGTGGGGTGAGGAGACAGGGATTCTGGGGGGAAGGAAAAGCATAAGCAGTTATGCAGAAATGTAATTAGGCAGAAATGGAGGTGAAGAGGGGAGCTAGAATGAATGCCTGAGAGAAGGTTCTTTGGGGAACTGGGGGGAGAGTTCCTGATATAACATGTGGCCTCAGCATGAATTCAGGGACACAACAGGAATTGAAGCTTTTCTTAGGCCTGTCTTTATAAAGAAGGAACACCACTTGCCTGCAACATCAACAACAAAAGTTTAGGACTCACCCCCTGTCCCTGTGAGTTTGCGGGCAGAAGCACCCAGTTACTGAAAGCCCTCAGTCAATGTGTCTCTGGCTTCACCAATATTTATGCTCCAGGCACTGTGTTAGGCACACTACTTCCACCCTGTTTTCTCCCAGGCTTATTAGGGTATAATTGACAAATAACACTGGGTGAGTTTAAGGTGCACAACGTGATTTGCCGCATGCATTATGAAAGGTAGAGAAAACTGAGGTGTCAGTTCTACATCCAGCCCACCCAAATGTTCACATCTCCACTCCCCTGGCCCTAAGGAAGAGGACCGGTACACTCGGAATGTTCTCAAAAGTCCTCTGTGCTTTGAACAAAGCTAGAGGCCCTGCGGAAAGATAGCACCACATGGTGAAGTATGAGGGATGCACGTTCCTAAGGAAGGATGCTGTATTTCTGAGAAACCTTTACACAGAACCTCAAAGGGCAAAGGCCCTGAGGAATTTCTAGGCTGGCAGGTTGTCCCTCTGCCTCCTGACCCCTCGGCAGTCTCACGCTCTAGAGACCTCCTTCCATTCTTAGCCATGACTCAGATGAAACCTGGTTCCTCACCCTGAACCTCCCCCCTCATGGCCCAAAGTCTTCTAGATAAGTCATTGCCCAATCTCTTACATGCCCTACTGAGTTATTTTCCAGGTTCCTATTTCTATCTGATTACGCAAGTTTCTTTCCTCCAGGAAGCCACATGCTCATCACATGAGGGTAGCCACAGGTCACCAGCAAATGGGAGAAGGGTGCTGGAAGGGTCCCTTTTCTGGACCCCAGAGCTGTGGATGGTGGTTCCCCACCCTTCCCCAGGGGCCTGGGACCACCGGAGGGAGACCAGTGCAGCCCCAGATAAGATCATGACTTGGTTTTCAGTTTCACCAGACAGCAGTCCCCAGAGGTGGTCCCCACGCCTGGGCTCTACGTCAGGCAGCCTGAACAGAAGACTGTAGCCACCACTCCGTACGGGCAAGGAATGACACAGTGCCTCCCCTTAACACCCAGCTGGACCTGGCTCCAGGCCTGCTCTGCCCCTCAGATCCCTGGTTCTTGGGGCAAATATACCCTACCGAGTGTTGGAGCAGAGCCACGCTAGAGGCTTCTGAGATTGGAGCCCTTGCTGTTCCTGGCTGGCCAGAGCCTCCACACTGGGGGTTCTTTTTCCAGAGGCCCTTAGGGAAGCTGAGCTGGGGTTTTTTTTTCTGGAGGTAAAAGGACTGCTTTTGTAAAAGAAATCCAATTTGCCTCCCACCACGACTAACCACAGATGAGGAAGCAGTCACAGAGAAGCTCTGGCCCCTGCAGCCCCTGGTTTCCTGCTGTTCTCTCTCGGAGACCACACATGGAGCTGTACATGCAAGCAGGCCACATTTCCTTCCAGGCCTACAAGGAACCTTGACTTCCTACAAAGACCACTAAGGCCAACATTAGTACACGTGGGCTCGTCTGTCCATGGCAGCACTTCTGCTGATTTCAAAAGGAAGAGGTTTGTCTGGCCGAGGAGAACATGGCCCAAGATACCCACAGAAGCTGCCTTCCCAGCTGGCCTGCCTGATCCTGCAAGCAAAGATTCCAGTGTCCATGCTCCGTCTCCCATGAAGACCCTCGTTCTCGGGGAGCTGGTGAAGGTGTGGAAGCTTTGCTCAGATGTGGTCAGGGTCACAGATACTTGGGCTAACAAGTTCTTTCTAGATCTGCAGGAGGCAGGGAAGAATGGGGAAACGTGAACTGTGGCCAGGTCCTCCTGCGAACACCCACGCTGCCGGCTCAGAGGCCACACTGCAATTAGCACCTGTCATTTCCTCACTTGCATGCATCCCACATGTCATCAAAAGGTTATGCAGCAGCTGTGAAGCATATAGCCCTTTTTTTTTTTTAAGATTTATTTACTTATTTGAGAGAAAGAGAGCAAGCGGTGGGGGAGGGGCAGAGGGAGAGGAAGAGAGAAACTTAAGTGCACTCCGCACTGAGTGTGGAGCTCCATGCGGGGCTCGATCTCACAACCCTGAGGTCAGACCTGAGCCGAAACCAAGAGTCATACGCTTTCACTAACTGTGCTACCCAGGTGCCCCTAGGCTGTTTTTTAACTAGTGAGTTTATTCCATTTTTTTTTCCTATTCTAAAAGTAATAAAGCCACAAATACGCTTTTTAGACAATAAAAGAGTAAAACGTGCATTAGCATTTTCCAGCCTTTTTTGGGTGTACATACAGTGGGGGTCTTTGTGTAGTTATAATCAAAGCAGCTCTCCAGACTGCGCTCAGGAATTTCTCAGCCACTGATCCACGGCCAGTCCGGCTTTCATTCTCTCCTGTGTCCAGCAAGGCAAGCTTTACCTAGACTATAACCTCACTTTGCTCAGGGCCACCGTGGCCCCAAACATGAAGATGAGCCCTCCTGGGGGAAACTCTGGTTCATCATCCACCCCCCGTTCCCAGTACAAGTGAGATGTCTCTGATTCGTTGGGGGAGGGAGGAACACCACCCACGTGTCAGCACTGCCCGGGAATACTAGAGAAAAGTCTCGTCCGTAGTGTCCTCAGCAGAATCTGAGAACTGCTCACGACCAGGCCTGGGGACTCTTCCTTCCTTGGGGCTGGGCCACAGGTTTGAGATTAGAAGGAAGTCTTGGATTGGCCAGGGCTGTATTACTGACATCAGCCCTTTAGCAATAGAAACTGAGGAGAAGGAGGGGAGGAAGGTGGAGGGAGAACTGTAAAGAAAAAGTTCAGCTTGAATTCACCACCAAACCCCAACCTGTGATAGGGATAAAGTAAGTTGGGTTTGCTCTTGCAATCTCAGGAGAACAGGAGAGAGATGTGCTTACCAAACTTTTTCATATCATGCCACAGGCAGGAAATGCCCATATCTGCACAGCAGGCTGGGGCAAGCAGACCAAGAGTCTGAAACCTCAGCATTTCCTCACACCCTCAGCACATTCTAGGTACACTGACTGGGGCACTCTGGGAGAGGGAATGGGGAGAGATGGCCCTTCTACTTTCAACAAACCTCCGGAGCGGCCACGGGCTTCATAAGCATTTCTGACTTCAGAAGCCCCCACACTGCCAAGATAAATCGATGACACTCCCTCTAAGACAACGATCCTGGCCCCCGCAGCTGATGAGAGGGGGCTGTGCCTAGGTGAATTCCCCTGTACACTCCAGGGGACTGAGGCTCGCTTCCCAGGACACCCTATCTGCTGGGCATGGCTGCTGATAAAACAGATTTGATAGCCTAGAGGAGAATGCCCTGGCTTGGGCCAGACATTAGTTTTGCCAATCTGTCAAAAGGTTCCTGTTTCTTGGCTTGGAGTTTGCAGGCCTGCCAGCCAAGGCAGAAACTGATAATACTTAACAAAAGCAGAACACCAAGACAAGAACGGCTCTTCTCTGGCCTGAGTTAGCCCATTCTCCCACCCCAGGTGCAGGGGGAGGGCGGGGACACCTGCTATTTCCCCTGGGCACTGCTGCTGAAAGCTCCGGTCCCCTGCATGCAGCAGCATCCCCCAAAGCCACTCACATCAGCAATCGCTTCACGGGGCCAGTTTCTGGGCCACTGCTGTTCCGGATGCAGAACTTAATGGTCAGGATGTGGGTTCCAGAGACAGAACAGACCTGAGTTTAAGACCTGCTGTCCTTAATTCAATCTTTCTGGGCCTCAGTTTCTTTCATTGTAAAATGAGGGTAGTAATGGTAACTGCCTTATCTAAGACGGTTGAAATGGGGGACCAGATGTTAAGACACCCGGCCGGGTGCCTGCTCCATCTACACACCCAGCACGGTTACACACACACACACACACTACACCTCTCTCTTGAGGGCCAAAACAAGGCAAACAATGAAACAGCCCACCACCCTCACCAAGATTAGAGCAAACCTAGTAAAGAGATAGTGTGAAATGTGCTGAGGTTACCAAAGCCAAACCACACCCTTTGTTTTCTGTAGGTATCTCATCTTCATTGCAGTTATCTCATTAGCATTTTGTGAAGGGTCAACGCAACCCAATTCCCTATTCAGAAGTGTGAACTCTCCATACTTTACAACAGCTGCTACAGCAAGAGGAAAATCCGGCTAGAAAAATAGAATCCCTTTGCCGTAAAGTCGGGGTTGTCAGGCTTGAGAGACCCAGAGGCTTCTAGATTGGTAAAGGTCCTTGAAAGAGCTCCAAAACAATGGAAGCTGAAAAATCCAGTTCAGGATAGACTTTCTTGACAAACAGAATTTTCTCCAGGACACCAAGTAGAGCACCCTCCTTGCACAAAAGGGAAACAGGTCCAAAGTATCTAAGTGTGTTCAAAGAAAGTAAGATATATGGGTAATTTTATGTTAAAATCATAAACCTTGTGCTCAGTCCATTAAGCGTCTGCCTTCGGCTCAGGTCATGATCTCAGGGTCCCGGGATCGAGCTCCTCGCTCCGGCTCCCAGCTCAGCAGGGGAGTCTCCTTTTCCCTCTGCCCCTGCTCCTGTGCTCTCTCTCTCGCTCACTCTCTCAAATAAATATTTTTTAAAAATTGTAAACGTTGGATTATCCAGAGTAAACACTATATCAAAATGTTGAACTAAGAAAAAAAAAATTCTTAGAAATTAGTATATACCAACACACACACACACACACACACACACACACACACACACACACACACACACACACACACACAGACAAATGATGAGGCCACATTTAAGGGCATTTCCCCAGTGGACAAAGAGCCCAACCTCCCAACCCTCTTCTGAAGGACCTCCGGCTATGATGTGCCCAGCAGAGTGTGTAAGACCCTCTTCATGTTTCACATATTAGCCTTTGGTAAATGTTGCATGAAATTTGATGATCCTGCTAGGAAAGGGAAGATGATTCATAATCATCTATTCCTAATCCACAGACCCTTGATGAGAGCCTGCTAGGTTTAGGGTTTGAAACAGTGGGGCTGGAAACAGTTGGTTTGAGACAAATTGCCCTCTTATTTAACAAGCAGGTTCCAGACGCCTGCAGAAATGGTAAATTCAGCTCTTTCTTGACCCCTACTAGTCCCTCCATTAGTCTGTGTGTGTAGCGGGTCCTCGGGTCCTAGTGAGGCCCCCTTGGGTGGGGCTTCTGACCGCAGCGGGGTTCCCGGACAGCTCCCCAGGGGGGCGGAGCTGGATGGGGGCGGAGCTGGATGGGGGCGGGGCCGCCAGCTCCTGGTCTCCAGACACGGCGCTGCACCATTTAAATGTGAAATGGAGCACCGAGGCTAAACCTCGCAGGCAACCAGAGTTGCCTTCACCTGCACGCATGATTAATCCAACATCAAATCAGAAGTCCCGTGGCAGCCCGCTGCTCGAGGACCCCGGCGGGGGAGGCGGCCTGGGTTTCTGAGGTTTACGCAGTTATTGAGATGCAAATGTATTCAGGGCCTGGGGCCTCGTGTCTCTGACTCGCGCAGGAAGGCAGATGCCGAAACCCTCCGGGATCTGCCTACACCCTCAGCACCTTGCGGGGTAAAGGGAGGCCCGGACTCTCCCTGCTGCAGCGGGAAGGCGCCGGCCGGTGTGGCATTCGTGTGGGTCCCGCCGCGCTGCAGCCAAACACCTAGCCGCAAGCGGCGGACATTCCGGGAGGCGCTGGCTATAGCGGGAGAAGCTAGCTCCAACCTTTTATTCAGGCTTTAAAACAAACAAATAGATCAAAGAGTTTCCGTTTCCTGGCCTCGGTGTCAGATCCACCGGGGAAATCCCGGGAGCAGAGGGGGAATGAGCGAGAAAGCACAGGCGCAGCTGTCCTAGGCGCCAGGCCAACTACTTCCCCTTGGCGTCTCCGCCAGCTCACTATGGCAGGAGCTGCTGTCAGGGTCTCTGGGATGTCCCCCAGAGGCACTTGGGGAACCTGCGAGAGTCCCTAGCACCTGCAAACCTTTCTTGGAAGCACTTCAACGATGTCTATTCACAGGGCTTAAAACGTCCTAGCAAAATGGAAGATCTGAAATCCAGACGAGGGTCACCTGAAATTCAAATGATCAGGCACGGGCTTGCTCCCTCAGGCACGGGCTTGTCTCCAAAAGGACAACTGCTACAGGAGAATGCAGCTCAGTGGGAGACCCCAGCGTCCCCTAGACTCCTTCAGATGGGTTTGGGTTTGTAAGAAATACACCACTGAGCAAGGCTTATTCATTTATTTTTTTTCAAGACTGGTGCCTCCATCTCCTGAAAAAGAGACACTGCCTCTTTTCAAAATGAGAAACATGGGTTCAAACTAATTAGCTGTGGCATATTACCCAACTCTCTTAGGCCTCGGTTTTGTCATCCATAAAATGGGTTAATAATACTAACCTCTTCTGGTTGTGAGAACAGATGAAACAATGCACAGATCAGATACAATATTTGTATGTGTGCCATAAAAAGGACTGGAAAGATATATTATCTACAACAAACTTTTGACTGCAGGTGCTTTCTGGAGAGAGGAGTGAAAGTGGTGGGGATAGGTGACTGGAACTGATACGTTTTCTTCCAAAGGCTTCAGTACTGTTTTCATCTTTTATATTAAAAATATCTTTATACATAGTACAGGGACTGCTTCATGGTAGATACTCAGGTTAATTTTTAAAACTGAGATCTCAATTCTAACTTAATTTTCCTTTGGGGCTTCTCGTTCAAGGTGGTAGACTGAGCACAGGAGGCTTTTTGTATGTATTACACCATTATAATAAACCTGTCATATGCCCCCTCTTAACCCAAGTCTCTAGACATGATCATGTATTAACACAAAACCTCTAACAAGGTACCCTGACACAGGGTACTCTCAAGGACCATGAATGCTAAGTGACCCCTGAAAGAAGGGGATAGGAGCATCAGATGGAAAGAAGAAACCACAGGCCCAAGAGAAGACTACTGCCACAACAGTGGGTAAGGCAGGGTGCAGGGAAGAAGTAGACCCTGGAGCAGGAAAGCATCAGGGATAGCTATCTGGAGACCAGTAGAGACGAAGTCGGAGGAGCACCCAGGCAGGTTAGCACCCTGACGCCCCTCCTGTCCCATCCTCCCTTCCCCAAGACCCCGAGCCCAACAGGCTCTGGCCTCCGCTGCCTTTCTCACCCTGTGGCTCTTATTCCATTTCTGGTTTATAGAGCTGTAGATCTTATTTTTGAGCACAGCTATACCTTTTTAATTAAAAAAAATGTTTTATCTATGACTTTGTCTACAGCAGAGGAATAAGCTTAAAGCATGAATTCGCAGCATGTACTTGATTTAAAGTTTGAAATCATTGATTTTCCAGAAAAAAATAAGTCCAAATATTATTTTGAGAGGAAAACCAGAACAAATTATTAACCTTAAAAAAAAAAAAAGCTTGGGGCGCCTGGGTGGCGCAGTCGTTAAGCGTCTGCCTTCGGCTCAGGGCATGATCCCGGCATTCTGGGATCGAGCCCCACATCAGGCTCCTCCGCTGGGAGCCTGCTTCTTCCTCTCCCACTCCCCCTGCTCGTGTTCCCTCTCTCACTGGCTGTCTCTGTCAAATAAATAAATAAAATCTTTTTTAAAAAATTTAAAAAATAAAAATAAATTTTAAAAAAAGTTGGAAAAATTTTTTTTAAAAGGTGGGGGTGTCTGGGTAGCTCAGTCCATTAAGCTCCAACTTGGCTCAGGTCATGATCTTGTGGTCCTGGGATCAAGCCCACCTTAGGCTCCATGCTCAGTGCAGAGTCTGCTTGAGATTCTTTCCTCCTCCTTTTCCCTCTCCCTCACTCTTCCCTCTATTCATGTGCCCTTTCTCTCTCTTTCATAAATAAATAAATAAATAACATCTTTTTCAAAACCAGACAAGTATGTAAAGGTCTAGATATGAGATTCTGTTGGCTATAAAGGTAGGGACTTCTAAACCTTTATAAACAGAAAATGTTCTATAAACGGTTCTAGGTCATAGAAACAGATGGGAGGGAGGCCTGGGGGGCTCAGTCGTTAAGCGTCTGCCTTCGGCTCAGGTCATGATCCCAGAGTCGTGGGATCGAGCCCCACATCGGGCTCCTTGCTCAGTGGGAAGCCTGCTTCTCCCTCTCCCACTCCCTCTGCTTGTGTTCCTTCTCTAGCTGTCTCTCTTTCTGTCAAAAAATAAACTAAGAGAAACAGATGGGAAGCTACCTAACTAATTTCATGATACTACCATAATTCTGACACTAAAACTGGATTAAGGGTAGCGAAAGAAGAAAACTGTAGGTCAGTATTTCTTATGCCATTGATACAAAGGATCTTAACTTGCAAGTAGCATATTGAATCCAGCAATGTTTTTTTTAAAGAAACAAGTATTTTTTAAAAAAACAAACAAAAAACAAAAAAACCAAAGTTTTTAAAAAAAAACAAGTCAGGGGCACTATTCTTGGTTGTGCAGGATGTACACTGCACAACTTGCTGTTGTGTGAATGAGTTATTTAGTGCACCACTGAGCAGCCCTCAACCCTGTATATCAGATCAAACAGGATTTAATCCCAGGAATATAGGCCTAGTTCAACATTAGAAAATCTATTTGTATAATTCACTGTATTAATTGATTAAGGAAGAAAAAATATATGATCATCTTAACATATGTGAGAAAAGCATTATCCAAGTGTTAACACCTATTTCTGCTTAAAAAGAACAGAAAAAATACTCTCAGAAACTAGAAATACAAAGAATAGCAGGGGTTTCGAGAGTACTAAATTCTTACTGGGTTGGTGAAGATTCCACATACAAATTCTTTGAGGTTATCCTCATTGATCCATTCCATAAAGCTATCAGAAGAAATCCTGACACCCGGGTCACCAGACCAACCCACCAGCAAGGTTTATGTGAGGGCTGACATCTACAGGCCTCAAGAGCCATGACCTTGGAAAGGGTCACAAGTGCCACCACAGGGGCGCCTGGGTGGCACAGCGGTTAAGCGTTTGCCTTCGGCTCAGGGCGTGATCCCGGAGTTCTGGGATCGAGCCCCACATCAGGCTCCTCCGCTATGAGCCTGCTTCTTCCTCTCCCACTCCCCCTGCTTGTGTTCCCTCTCTCACTGGCTGTCTCTATCTCTGTCAAATAAATAAATAAAATCTTTAAAAAAAAAAAAAAAAAAAAACAAGTGCCACCACAATATGGGTGGTTCTCCCTGTGCAGCTTAGAGAAGACACAATACTCTCCAGCGTCAGCCTTACCACTAATGTAAGTAATGTTCATAAAATTCTTACCTAATAAACAATTTAGGTCAAAAAAAAAAAAAAAAAAAGAACAGCAAATTTCCTTAAGTAAATCTATAATTAGCATATTATTCAATGGTAAACCGTTAAATGTGTTCACATTATATCTTAAAAAATGGGCAAAGAATATCACAAAGAAGAGGAAATAGGAATTTCCAAAGAATATAAGAAAAGATACTGTACCTTTTTAGTAACTGGGGCCATATTTATACTGAGATGCCATTTCTGTCCATGAGATTGGCACAAATGAAAAAATAGTAACAAATGTGGGTGTGGGAGTGAACAGGTTCCCTCCAAAAGCGTGGCCAAGCGTCTAATCTAGAACAGCAGTTTTGGACAATTTGACGATATTGATTAATACATAAAATGCACGTGGTTTTCAACTTTGCAAGTCCATGTCTAGGTCTTCTCTAGAGAAATGTTCGCACATATGCACACATGGGTTGTATACATGGTATTAATCGTGGTATTGTTTGGAATAGCAGAAATTAGGACACCGTACCAGGGATTAGATTTATCCCCTTTGCCTTTTCTCTAGAAAAGAGAAGTGCCCTCCCCTCGAAAATGCTCTTAGAGTCACAGACGTTACAGCCCTATACTTCCTTGGGCATTCTGTCTGAACTCAGCCGCTTCGGAACCACTGACGTCAGGGGCAGCCTCCTTGCGGCGGTCTAGGCAAGATGGTGTAAGAAGACCCACTGAGTTCAGAGGGTTTAAAAAGAGAAGATTTCCAGTCCCCCAGGATGGGTCCCCCGGGGAAAGGAAATAGTGGCGGATGCTAGAACTTGTCCTCCCGGCCTTCCTGGGCAAATGAACACAAGGGAGGCCACTCTGCCGATGGCCTAAAAGAGCTGGGTCTCAGGAGCAGGTGCCCTCGGTGGAGCTTAGCACTGAGGAATTCATACGTTCCTGTCCCAAAGACAGACTGTGCTGTGCATTCCCAGGCCATCGCCATTTCCAGGGTCACCTGTCGGCCTGTGCAGTGAGAAGTCCTTCCTGCTAATGAGACTCGAGTTCTCTGCCCATTCGGCGTAGCAGCACTGACCACTGCTCCCTCTTTGACGCTAAGGGAAAGCCTCGAGAGGGAGCTGCTGGGATGTTTGCTGGTACGCACGTGGGCACTGGAGCTGAAGGAACAAAGAAAAATGTCAAACGATGTGCCCTCGAGATGGTGAAGCAGGTACGATGACTTCTGTAACCGTTGGTCAACCTGCAAACACGTGGTTGTTACTGTTCGGTATTTGAACAGAGCGGCTACCGACAGTTTTATAAAAACCTTCTTTGTGTCTTGGGAGACAGTTAAAGACGGCAAGCCCTTAGCACGGGTCTCTATGGTAGTCACATTCCTGCAGTGAAAACCTGTTTGTTAGCCCGCTCCCACAGTGAAACTCATGGGTCTTGAAGCAGAGGTTTGAACCCTTTCCCCAGACGCACGTTCGGCACGATTCAGCAGTCAATGAAGTTGCTTTAATGGTGGCTGCATCCCTTTGTCTTGGAGAGGAGTTTCTGGTAGCCCAGAACTGATCTCGCATGGTCGTGAAATCAGACATACAATGCTTTACTCTCTGCAACCCTCTTTGAAGTGGGTGATGTTTTGTTTTGGTTTTTAAAGATTTATTTATTTATTTTTAGAGAGAGGTGGGGGAGGGGCAGAGGGAGAGATAATCTCAAGCAGGCTCCCAGCTGAGCGCAGAGCCTGCCTCAGGGCTTGATCTCACAACCCTGAGATCATGACCTGAGCTGAAACCAGGAGTCAGACACAACTGAGCCACCCAAGTGCATCATGGATGGTGTTTTATTGTCCAAATCCTTCTCTTTTAACCCTCTATTACTTGGTAATTTAGATACTCCGTAAACATTGAGAATTATGGTAAAGGTATTTGTTGACTTTTTCATTGATCAGTTTGGAGGTTATAAGCACTCCATGCAATCCGGTGACTTTAAAATCTGAGAAAAAGTTCCATTGATTAAAGCCCAGCAGGTTTGCTTAACTCTTTACAAACTCAGCAAATTAATGAAATTGCAGTGAAGTGGTTGTCTTAACGCCACATTAATCTCTGCTCCAAAGCAAATACACACACAGGTGTTTCATGCCACCCGTCCCTAAACTAGTGAAGGCTGATCTCCTTGAGACAGGGAGAAAGTAGAGGCAGGAAGCGATGGAATCCTGAGAGGTAGAAGCTCAGCCTGTGTGGGCGGAAAGACGTGAGCCCACCCCACCGCCCTCCTCCCCCGAAGCTCAGCAGGGGGGATGGACATGGGTGAGCATTTCAACTCAGAACCCGACACCTTCAAACACCATGATCGTTCTCCGGGGGCAGCACGAGGGTGACCTACATGAGTCAAACCACAACCAGCCAAGGTTTTGAAACAGGAGATCACAATGGACTTCTCTGTATCATCGTCCAAGTGTCACTCAGCTCGCTGATGCTGTGTTTGCTCTCGGGCCAAAGGTCACCCTGGGCCGCTTCCTCCCTCTGACTGCTTGGTGGCTCCTAACACAACCGGATTACTTTACCAACTGTCTGGCAACTCCTTATCTACTCACACACGAACTCGAAAGGCTTTTCCCTCCACATTTTGCCCAGGAGCACCTAAAGTTCTTAAGTAAACAGGGCTTTTTTTATGGCTTCCTTTTAATGTCAACCTTTGGGGCTGTATGGGCAGAAAGGGCCTTACCAGACATGTTCCAGAATTCCACTTCTGGGTATTTACCCAAAAGAATGGAAAGCAGAGTCTCAAAAACATATTTGTACTCCAAGTTTGTAGCAGCATTATTCATGATAGCTAAAATGTGGAAGCAACCCAAGTGTCCATCGATGGATGAATGGACAAGCAAGATGTGGTATAGACGGACAGTGGAATATTATTCCACCTTTAAAAAGAAGGAAATTCTGGGGCGCCTGGGTGGCTCAATTGGTTAAGCGTCTGCCTTCGGCTCAGGCCATGATCTCAGGGTCTTGGGATGTAGCCCTGAGTCGGGCTCCCTGCTCAGTGGGGAGTCTGCTTGTCCCTCTGCCCCTAGTGCTCTCTCTCTCTCTCTCAAATAAATAAATAAAATCTTTTAAAAAATTAAAATAAAATAAAAAGGACATTCTGGCATATGCTACGGCATGGGTGAAACTTGAGGACATTGTGCGAAGTGAAATAAGCCAGTCACGAAAAGACAAACACTGTATAATTCCAGTTGCATGAGGTTCTTACAGAGTAATCAAATTCACAAAGACAGAAAGAATGGTGGCTGCCAGAGGCAGTGGGGAAGTGGGGGTTGGGGAGCTATTGTTTTATGGGTATAGAGTTTCAGTTTTGCAAGGTAAAAAGAGTTATGGAGGTGATGGTGATGATGGTTGTATGGCATTATACATGTATTTAATACCACTGAACTGTACACTTAAAAATGGTTAAAACGATAAACTTTACGTGTATTTCACAATAAAAATTTTTGAAAAAAAAAAGGGTAATGCATATAGCCTCACCCCGTTTTCCATATTTGATGACAATTATAATAAAATTTCCTCTTTGTTAAAGCAAACTATAAAAGTGCACATGAAGGGCACCTGGCTGGCTCAGCCTGTGGAGTGATTGACTCTTGATCTTGGGGTTGTGGGTTCAAGCCCCACGCTGGGTGTAGAAATTACTTAAAAATAAAATCTCTCTTAAAAAAAAAAAGAAAGAAAGAAAAAGAAAGTGCACATGAAAAACAATACAAAAAAACAGTAACAAGGGGCGCCTGGGTGGCACAGTCGTTAAGCGTCTGCCTTCTGCTCAGGGCGTGATCCCAGCGTTCTGGGATCGAGCCCCACATCAGGCTTCTCCACTAGGAGCCTGCTTCTTCCTCTCCCACTTCCCCTGCTTGTGTTCCCTCTCTCGCTGTCTCTATCTCTGTCAAATAAATAAATAAAATCTTAAAAACAAAAAAACAAAAAAACAGGGGGCGCCTGGGTGGCACAGCGGTTGGGTGTCTGCCTTCGGCTCAGGGCGTGATCCCGGCGTTATGGGATCGAGCCCCACATCAGGCTCCTCTGCTGTGAGCCTGCTTCTTCCTCTCCCACTCCCCCTGCTTGTATTCCCTCTCTCACTGGCTGTCTCTATCTCTGTCGAATAAAGAAATAAAATCTTTAAAATATATATATATATAGATTCCAGGTTGTGCCCAGATCCACTGGGATTCTACTTCAGTGGTCTTGGCAGCAGGAATCTGTCTTTTTACAGTGCTCCTTCAAAAGACTCTGACTTGCAGTCAGTTCCTTGCCCAGATTATTCTAGAAGTAGAAGAAGAATAATTTAGTAATTTCCTCAATCCTTCTTTCAGGCTAATCGGTACACATTTGTCAAACACGTAGGACACATAAGGCTCAATGGCAGATGCGGAAAACAGAGGGTAAATAAGAACATGAGTTATCATTTACTGAGTGCTCACTATGCATCAGGCTGAGTACTTACCAAGGATTACTTCATTTAATTCTTTTCTTTTTTTAAGATTATTTATTTATTTATTTATTTGAGAGAGAGAGTGCATGAGCACGAGCGAGAGGGGAGAGGGGCGTGAAGGGGGAAGGGGCAGAGGGAGAACGACAAGCAGGCTTCCCGCTGAGATTTTGATCCCAGGACCCTGAGATCATGACCTGAGCCTAAGTCACACGCTTAACCCACTGAGCCACCCAGGTGCCCCACTTCGTTTAATTCTTAACAACATTCCAGGAGGTATATGCTATTAACACATCCATTTTTCAGATGAGAAAATTGAGGCACAGAGAGGTTAAATAACTTTGTAAAGTCCTCACAGCCAGTAAATGTGGCTCCAGGGTCTGCACTCTTGCCCACGATAAGCCAGTCCCTGCCTTCAGCAAGCCTTGTGAAGTGGGGGGTAACACGGAAGTTACCATAATAAGAGGCGGAATGAAACAAATGTGAAATTGAGATACAAAGACAAGTGCTGGGGGAGGAGCCATAGCGGGCGTGACAGGTTTGGACTCAAGAGATTTTTCACCCTCTTGCCAATCAGCGGAAGCAGTGTGAAAAACCCCAGCAAATCCTTGCGTGGAGCCGTAAAGAACCAGTAAGACTCAGCTCATCTGACCGCAAGCAGAGATGCAGAGTGTGTTCTAACACCTCTTTCTTTGAGGCGTGACACTGAACAAGGTCTATCCAGCCCAGGGACCGAGGAAGAGAGCCGGCTATTTCCACCTCTCAGTTTCTAAAACCCCTGGCTTTTGTAACGTGCTCGGGGTGTGAGTCAGGGCAGCCTGGGAAGCGGTCAGACAACAAAATTGCAGATTCTGTGTTTTCTTTCCATTCTGTGACGACGACTGATTCACCTCAAGACTGACTGGCAGGGACAGAGAAAGCTGCCAGTCAATTTGGGAGCCTGAGAGCAAACTAATTAAGTCTGAATGAAAGTCACTGAGGTCACCGTCCTAGGTCATGAAAGTTCTGTGCGGGCTTTTCAGAGACTGTGGGCGAACTGCGGCAAAGACGCTGTCTTAACCCCACGGCGATCTCACTTCTTCAAAGACACGACAGGCTCTGTGGTTCCCAAAGAAACAAACTGGTTACAAGAAGGCAGTGTAAGACAATTTCTACTTTGAAGAGACGTGAAGGGCTGTACGGGACATCTTTTCGTTTCTTTTTCCCTTAATCCTAAAGATTAGCTTTTATAGGGTCCCTCCTAAAAATGTTCTTTGGCTTTCATCCATTCTTAAAATTTATGATACATACATTTGATTGTATTACATATACATACATCCACGAGTGACTGCTGTAGCAAGTTCAAATTACCTACTGTAACCCAACTTAAAGGAAGAAAAAAAGAGATTTAAGATTTGAATATAAAAGTTCTGATCGTAAGTGTCTTTTTTCCTCTAAGTTGGCTGCTATCTCAATGTATATATAAGCACAATGACTGAGTGGCATTTCTCTCCAAATATGTAACTCAGATGAAATGCTACTGCCCAAATCTAATTTTGATATCCTAAATCAATGCTCATCTGGTGTATAGGAATTTGAAGCGTGAAATTAAAAATAAAAAGGTTGTTTCCCCCCTTCTGCCCGCAGTAAACCAGACAACAAACAAAAACAAGGCAGTCACTCTCCACGAGCTAAAAGTAGCAACAAGGAAATAAGCCCGGGGAGATGCTGACTTGGGGCGTCTTTACTATGACTATGGTAGCAAAGACAGCTGAGGGTCCACCAAAGATTCCCGCCCCAGCCCCCTTCCCAGAGCATGGCTGTCAGGGGCGTGTGGGTGGGGGTGGGGGGGGCGGGAAGCAGCAGCCTCTTAGGGGCTACACTTGCCAGGACCCCTGAGTCTATGAGGGGACACAGGCCTTGTCTCTGCCAGTGCAATGCGAGCGAAAGAAATGGGTATCACTTCCAGGTTAAGAACAGTTGAGAAGCATGTGTGTCTTCACTCTCTTGTCGCCCAGTGCCCTCTGGAAGCTGAGAACTACCAGGACCTAGAGGAGGGCCCATGCACAAAAGTCCAGGAGCCTGGGTTCTGAGTGAGCCTGGGAAGCAAACCTGCCCATCAGGAACACCTGCCTCCACTGTCACAGGAACCAGAAGAAACTTTGCCTGTTAAACCATGGACATGCTGGAGTTGGTTTTTTAGAGGGTAGCACTGTTCTGAAGGCTTACTCCAAGGTGCTGAGATTAGGGGCTGGAGGAGGGAGGAAAGACCCCTTGGTGAGTGAAGACGACACTAGGAAAGAAATATATTTTCTTCTTCCACAGAAAACTCTAACACAAGGATGGTAATCTCAGATGCTGAAAACACGAGGCCGGTCGTGTAATACTAGTAGCTATTAACACCCACACAGCACTTTTAATGTGACAGGCAGCTCTAAGCTCTTACACTCACTCAGTTCTCACCCATTTATTGGGTAAGCTATTAATATAACCCCCATTTTGCAGATGAGGAAACCGGGGCCCACAGGAGTTAAGTAATTTGCTTAAGGTTATACAGCTCGTAAGTGGCAGAGGCAGGATGTGAGGCCAGGCAAGCAGCCCAGCTCCCAAGTCTTGCTTGTTCGCTACACGATACACACACCCCTCACAGTGAGAGCAGGAAAGAGGACCCGACGAGAGCTGAGGCGATTAGTGAAATCATGCCCGGTCTGAAGGGCTCAGCACGACCTGATGATTTCCACAGGTACCGAGATCTTCCCATCTTTCAAGAAAAGCCAGAAATCCAGATTTTTATGGAAAGTTTCTGGATTTTAAATTGTTTCCCTTTCGTTTTAACCCTCTGCAGCCCAAACAAAGTGCATGGACAGACGGCATGTGGCCCAGGGCCAGCCACCTGCCGCCCCCGCTCTCAGGGCAGCTGTCTCCTAGGACCGTGCCCTTTCCTGCTGGCCCAAGGCCCTGGGGAGTTCTGAGTCTGGTAGCCAGAAGGGAGTCAACTCTGCAAACAACAGCCCCTTCAGGCCCATTGATATGAATAATTAATTTCTGTTTTCTCATTGCCAGCCCACAAAGGTTACCAACGAGCCCAGCATTCAGGAAGCAGCTCTGTCCCCTTCTGAGACAATGAGGACAGGCATGGAGGATCCTGGGGATATTCAGGGAGCCCCATAATGAAGTCCAGAGTGGCGGCAGCCGGGGCTCAAAGGAAGCCGGTGGCTAGCGGCCAGGGCCGGTGTGCGCGCTCCCTGCCTGGCTGCCTTGGTAGGGCTCTCCGAGCCTCCGAGGCTCATTAGAGACGGACACTCTGTGGCTTTCACTGCTATCAGCGGGAGGGGCCTCTGAATTCCTCGAGATGCTTTATAATAAAACAAAAAGGCGCAATTATGCAGCCAAACTGAAGACAAGGCAGCTGCAAACAAAGCAGGGCTTTCTCCGTAATAGGACCAACCTCAGCTAGACAGTGCCGAGGTCTCCCCTTCCTCCCCGGGGCTGCCGCTGCGAGGCATCCGTAATTGGATGCTCCGCTGCTCCAGCTCTTGGATTATTCAAACTGCAGGATTTCCAGAAGCCTTGGGTTTCAGTTAAGGATATGCCGAGGCAACAAGAAAAGCCACGTACCATTTTTCACCCTTACTGTCAATTTCAGCAATACGTACTGGCTAAAGCAGTAATAACTGTGATGATAATCATAAAATTAACCAGCACACATTCTATGCTGTGTGTCAGGTGCTTTCCTAAGGGCTTTATATATTAAGTTATTTAATCTGTACACCAACTTAACTTGGTATTGCTATCATGTTATTGTCACCCTCAGTCTACAGATATGGAAACTGAGGCACAAATAAATTAACAGTGAGGTGGCAGAGCTGGGCTTTGAACACATGCAGTGTGGTCCTAGACAGTATGCTCTTGACTATCACACCAGTGGCTGTTTGCATTTACACAGAACTTACTGGATGCCAGGCCCTGTGCCACATATTTTCTGTACATTATTTCGTTTAATCTTTACAACACCAGGTGCGGTATAATCATCTCCATTGTACAGAATAGAAAATTTAGGTTTATAGAAGGGTGAAGTAACTGGGTCATGGGCACAAAATAACAAGTGGCCTACAGACTAGATCCAAACCCAGGTTTCTCTGATTCAAAGCCAGGCTCTTAACTATTATTTGGTACAGAGCACCAGTTCATCTAACTTACTGGTGTTGGTAAAGGGGAGGCCTGGAAAACTTCTAGCCTAATCACCTTTTTTACAGGTGAGGAGATGTAGCCTAGACAGATTAAGAGTTCGAGGGAGACTTGGCTGGGTTGGTTGGTAAAGCATGTGACTCTTGATCTTGGGGTTGTGAGTGGGAGCCCCATGGTGGGTTATAAAGTTCGCTTAAAAAAAAAAACAAAGAAAACAGGCACCTGGGTAGCACAGTCTGTTAAGCATCTACCGTCAACTCAGGTCACGATCCCCAGGGTCCTGGGATGGAGCCCCACGTTGGGCTCCCTGCTCAGTGGGGAGACTGCTTCTCCCACTCCTCCCTGCTCATGCTTTCTCTCTCTCAAATAAACAATAAAATCTTTAAAAGAAGAAAAAAGAGTTAGTGGTGAATGGTACTAGAGTAACTTTGGGCCCAGAAAGAGCTGGGTTCCAATCCTAGCTCTGTCCTTTATTAGCTGTGTGACTTGGACAAGTGACTCAATGTTTCTAGACTTGGTAGTAGAGAATGGGAATAATAATACTCAGCCTCATGGACAATAAAGTATGTGTAATATATACTTCCAATAAACACTCAGTATGGTAAAACCATTTCATTATAGTCAGGTGGTCCCCAAATTACAGATTGATAATTTCAAACTTCTGCTTACAAATCTGATCTTTATGATTTGAAATAATGTGTAAGTGGTGAGTAGGTGGCCAGTAGTGGCCCCCAAAGTCTAATTAACAGACAGAGATCTTGGAAAATGGCACTGCACTTCTGAAACTTTTCTCAACCCCACCCTCTTTGTGGAAAACCCCCGAGGAAATCACATTTATCAGAGATCTGAACAATTAGACGTTCAGGCCTTCTACCCTCACAAATAAAGTTAAAATTCTACCAGATCAATGACACTGTGGAAGGCTTGGTTTCCATGGTTTTTAATGCTAGTATCCCTTACACTTTGTTACTGATTTCATGATTTTGCACCTGGAACAATGGGCCGTGCTGTGATGGCATGTTTGGTCCTTTGGCACACACATCAAGATTGGTGATGTACATTTGGTTTCATTTTGGGGTTCCTATTTTTGGTGGCCATGGCTGGTTGTTTATCAGGATATGCTCATGTGACCAGCACCCAATAATAGTCTCAAACCTTAAGACTCAAACGGACTTTTTTGGGAGCGGGTATTCCCTGTATGTCTTTGCAGTTTGCTTTTAGAAAGAGAGCGCTCCCACAGGGCCTCAGACAAGGGAGGACATCAAAGCCAATGCTGGACCTCTCTTGTGTCTGTTGATGCATATATTTTTCTTGCTGCTTTGCTCTGTATCCCCCGTAAAAAATCTCAGCCATGAGTATAATCTGCTATTGAGTCTTATAAATCCTTCTGGCAAATCACTGACTAAAACAATGGGGAAACAATTGAGCATTTCTAACATTGTTTTTCACATTTTTGAGACCCACCCTCTGATATATACCAACAAACAGCTCTGGTTACCGTTTGGTCTTAGTGAGAAGGGAACTCAGAGGTTTGTTTTGTTTTGTTTTGTTTTAATGCAGGTTCAGGGTAGAGCCTGAGAGCATGCATTTCTTTCTTTCTTTTCTTTTCTTTTTTTAAAAATAGGCTCCATGCCCAACATGGGGCTTGAATTCATGACCCTGACATTAGAAGTCACATGCTCTACTGACTGAGCCAGTCAGGTGCCCCAGGAACTTAGAGGTTTTGAGGAAAATACTTCAATTTCTGAAGCTCCAAAGAGCCATTTTTCTTTCTGAATGTAAGTCAGATATTTGTATCAGTCAGGACAAACCAGGTAATGCTATAGTAACAAAGAAGACCAAACATTTCAGTGGCTTAAAATAGCAATCGTTTATTTTTCACTCTAGTACGTGTCCATTGAGGATTGACTGGGAGCTCTGCTCTGTACTGCCCTCCCTGTAGGACCCAGGCTGACTGACCAGTCACCCGCTGAATCACTGTACATTCCAGTAGCAAAGGGAAGAGAGGTCTCATACCAGCATTAAATGCTCTGGGGCAGAAGTTGCACACATCACTTCCATTCAAACTCACCGGTTAGAACTAGGCAAAGGTCTCTACCCAATTTCAAGGGAACCAGGAATGTAATCCTACCCACCATGCTCCTGGAAAGCAAGGGGGAATCAAAACATTTAGTTTACAATCCTAATGACTACCACAGGCCTCCATTAGTTGGCCAGGTTAGAAGTATTATCCTTTTCCTGAATTGTCCACCTTCAGGAAACAACAGCCTCCCATTAGGAAAAGGGGCACAGCATGGCAGATTCTGAACTCGTGGACAGGCAGACAGGGTAGTAAGCTAGAAAGCACACGTCAACATCTCCTCGGGGGCATCTGAAGTTTGAAAATGGCTTCAGGAAGAAAAACCACAGCCCTTGAAAATAATGGTTCTAGTATATGTCTTATCGGTTGGTCCTACTGGCCCCCGAAAAAGAGGAGAAGGGAGAGGAAGAGATGAAACTGAAAGCAAAGAAGGGGTGCTTGGGTGGCTCAGTTGGTTAAGCGTTTGACTCTTGATTTTGGCTCAGGTCATGATCTCAGGGTCATGAGATGGAGCCCTGCTTCATGGGGCTCGGTGCTCAGTGGGGAGTCTGCTTGAGATTCTCCCCCTCTCCCTCTGCCCCTCCCCCACTTGCACGCATTCTCTCTCTCTCAAAATAAATAAATAAATCTAAAAGCAAAGAAGAAGAGGAGGAGAAAAAAGTAAAAGGTCTTTAAATACGGAGACCCCAACAGTCTGCCCAAGTGGCCCAAATCCCACAAAATTCTTGAAAATACACAATCATTCTTTTATTTGTTTAACAAATACAATACACCAGGGCACCTGGGTGGCTCAGTCAGTTAGTGTCTGCCTTCGGCTCAGGTCATGACCCCATGGGCCTGGGATCGAGTCCGTGTTGAGCTCCCTGCTCTGCAGGGCTTCTGCTTCTCTCTCTGCCCCTCCCCCAACTCATTCTCTCTCTCAAATAAATAAAATCTTTAAAACAAACAAACAAAAACCCCAAATACAATACGCCAGCATTGTGTTAGGGGCAGGGAGACTAGAATTTTTTAAAAAGTAGTCCTTTTCTAACACACAACACTTGAAGGGTTTAGAATCCAGTGAGGGGAGACAGAGAGGCAAACCTTTTTAACACTGTATTATAATGGCTCAAATGAGTAAGTGTACAAAGTGAAAGGCAGAGCTGTGTGACTAACACGGGGCTGGGTTCCCCAAAACCAATCACAGTCTCCTTCTCTCCTTAATGATCTTCACAACAGAGACCGAAGAGCTGAACTCCCTGACCCCCCAGCCCTCCCTGCAGCTGACGGCAGCCGAGGCCGCCGGCGGCCCCGTGATGTTGGCCAATAGCAGGAAAGCAGCCGTTGCTAGGTAGGGTGGGGGGGGAGCTTTTTAAAGCGGCAGCCAGCGTGATCACTACAGTCCTCTGCGCCCTACTCCCTCTCTGAAACACGAGCACACATCTGGTGATGCAGCAGATTTTTGTTAACCCCGAGGCAGCTAGCAAGAGAACAAACACCTTCCTGCTACATAATGGGGAACGTCTGGGCCCCTGAGTACACTGCTAAGCCATCCCGGAAAGCCTGCCTCTGGAGTTCTTAGGACTGGAGGAAAACAAATCTCTATCTGGTCAAGTCATTGTATTAATTTCTATGGCCATTAACAAATTATCACAAGTTCTGTGACTTAAAACAATACCAATGTATTGTTTTTCTTCTCTAGGGGAGAAGTCTGACAGGGTCTGACACTGGCCCAAATCAAGGTGCTGGCAGGGTTGGGTTCATTTCCAAAGGCTCTAGAAGATAATTAGTTCCCTTGCCTTCTTCTAGTTTCTAGAGGCTGCTCATACTGCTTGGCTCAAGGCCCCCTTCCTTCCTCTTCAAAGCAAGCAACAGTGAGCTCGGTCCTTAGCACATTGCATCACTCTGACCTCTGCTACCGCCTCCTTCCATTTTTAAGACCTTTATTACTGCATTGGGCCCACCTGGATAACCCAGAATTATTTCCCCATGTTAAGGTTCTTAATTTTTTTTTTTTTTTTGAGGAACAGAGCATGCCTGAGTGGCAGAAGGGGCAGAGGGAGAGAGAGAATCTCAAGCAGACGCCACACTGAGTTTGGAGCCGGACGTGGGGCTTGATCTTATGACCCTGAGATCATGACCTGAGCTGAAATCCAGAGTTGGACGCTTACCCAAATGAGCCACTCAGGGGCCTCTCAAAGTCCTTAACTTGATCACATCTGCGAAGTTCCTTTTGCCCTGTAAGGTAACAACATACTCATAGGTTCTGGGGATTGGGACATGAACATATTTGGGGGCCAGTATTCTGCATACCAGAGTCATTATGGCAGTTTTCTCTTATCTGCAGCCAAGTGCACTCCTGACACCCGGCTCTCAGATCTACGGAAGAAAGCAGGGGAAGCTTTATGGATCAAGTAGCCCTCAAGCTGAGACCTGAGGAATGATGACCAGTACTTTGTCATACAGGCAAGTATGGAAAGGGCATTCCAGGGAAAGGGTGTAGCACACGCAGAGGAACAAGTATGCAAGGTACGTTTGGAAACTACAAGCAGCTCTGTATTGCTGGAGCGTCAAGTGTCTGCCTGTGCTGGGTGGGGGAGGGAGGAGATGAGGGTGGACCGGATCACTGCGAAAGGCTGGATACATTTGCATCTAAGAAGCTCCGATTTTACTTCGTAGGTGGCAGAGAGTCATTGAAGAATGCAAGCAGGGGGTGCATAATTAGATTTAGTGGGGACAGCAATCCCTTTGGCTTTCCTGTGGCTGGAGGAGAAAGGCTGAGGCCGGAGGCGGAACAATCCGTTATTGCGCTGGTTTGCATCAGGGGCAATGAAATGAAAGTCTAGATACTCATCAACATTGTTCGAGCACATCCTATATGTGCTGTGACATTCTGGGGCTACAAAGGCAAATAAGACACAGGTCAGAGCAAGGGCGCCTCTCACCCTGCCAGCCATAACCCCAGGGCAGGAATGACGGGTGCGCGTGGGACTCAAGGTGGGGGTGTTCTGCCCCCCTACCCCAAGTCTAGGAAACACAGACAGGGTGGGGTGCAGCCCAGGGGGAACTCAAAGGGACACCAGGACCATCGCAATGACGGGAAAGCAACTGAAGAAACAGATGGCCCTTTCCTGCCCCGTATCTCACCCAAACGCGCCCTAATGTCCCCCCCCCCCAATCAGGCCGAGTTATTTTAAATCTCTGCCTGTGGCGAGTTAGAAGAGGAACTGGTGTGGTCACAGTAGAAGCCTAGGACTCAAACAGGGTCCCCCTGATGGAAATGGTCTGCCATTAGAGACGAGGGACGGTTGCGCAACTTTGTGAATATACTAAAAACTCATGACTGTACACTTTACAAGGGTGAGTTTTATATGATGTGAATTATCTCTCAATAAAAATAAGTAATTAATTTTTTAAACAGGAGAAAAAAATAACCCCACCCCTGAGCCCTAAGGGAACCTGGGCTTGTGAGGTCACTGGTCAGAGCCTCAGTTTCCTCCTCTGCCAAATGAGAAGAGTGGTAAAGAACAGTAGACTGTTGTGAGTATCATACGTGATCGTGCAAGTTAAACGCTTAACGCAGCGCCTTGCAGGTACTGGCTGCTAAACACGTTCAGGTCCTCCCTCCTCCTAAGTGCCAATAAAATTTTAAAACCATCATTTTCTCAGCAGCCACAAGACGTGACCTAGGCTCTAGACAAGCTCCCTTCAGACGGTCTCGTCTCAGGCGGGCTAGAGCACGGAGCACACGGGAAGACAGCAACAGGAACCGGAGCCCACGCTCACTGCAGAACGACTGCAGGTCGAGTCTGCAGCTACGCAGCGCAGACAGACTGAGCGAGACTCGCGCCGGGTAAATATAGCTACGCCCAGCGGCGGTCAAGCAAGCCAGGTGGGCACGGAGATTTCTGCTTGTAATTCCAGTTTGGTATACAGACTCGTCCGGTCTCCAAAACAGCCACGCCTGCCCCAACACCTGGACAAATCCATGTGACTACAACGCAGCCCTGATGTTTAGAGATGACCCGTGCCCCACGCTCCTCGAACCCACGATGAGCCACAAACAAGCCTTACACAGCCAGAATTTTCCAGCCCAGTACTGAGGCGGGGGATTTATTTTTTCACCGAACTTCCCATTTGTGATATTCCAAAATCAACCAGGTATTTATCAAGCGCCTGCCCTGGGCCCAGCCCTGTGAAGGATACTGTGAGCAAGAAAAAAAGAGGCACAAGCCTGGGGCTGCTCTCAAGCAGCCAAGCTAACCTCTGGGTTGGAAAGCAACACTTCACGGTAAACACATAAAAGGCATTGTGCCTTGCACAGAGCAGGGGTTCAGTCATTTGTACGTTGGGTCAATGAATTAATAGAGGGCACAATAATACGACAATTGTGTGAGTGTGGGTCTCACTCTAAGAACCACAAGATGGGCTGGAGTAGTTGGAAAAGGCTTGTGCCAGAGGCTGCTAGCTGCCTACTCAATATCAATTCCTGCATTTTTCCTTGTAACAGAGCCCCTATTTTATTTGAGGTGGCCATATGCCCAGATAAAATACTACATTTCCCAGCTTCCCTTGTAGCTAGAGGTGGCTAATGCAATCTACACAGAAATTGTTAGGAGAGGCTACCAGGAAAGTGCCTTAAAAGGCAGACCAACAGCTGCCACTCACTCATGTGTCCTTCCTCCCTTTCTTCTAATTCTCATCTGAAACATGAGCGTGATGGCTGGATTCCCAGCAGCTATTTTGGACCACAAGGCAACCCTGAGAGAGAAAAGCATGAATACAAAAGAAGCCCAAATTCCTGATGATCATGGAGTCACCATATTCTCCATGGACTGCTTGCTTGTGGCATTCTTTTACTTGAAAAGGAAATAAACTTCTATCTTGCTTAAACTGTTTTTTGGGTTTTGTCATATGCAGCAAACCCATATCTTAACACAAGTTTCTACAGAAAGCCAGGCTTTCAAGGAAGGGTTGGCTTTGTGACTGGGTGGGAGGGGATGGAAAGGCATCTCAAATGCCAGAAAGAGCAAAGGAAAAGACACTGGCAGGAATGAGCATTGGCCGAAAGCAAGTGGGTAGAGAGTAGGAAATAAAGAGAAGCCAGATGACGGTTTTGTAGATGTCAGGGAAAACAGGGATTGACTGGGGAAGGAGCAGGGACCACAAAGGAACCAGAGAGCTTGGGGTGCCAGGGGAGCTCTGTCGGATGGATGTCCAACTCTTGGTTCCAGCTCGGGTCATGATCTCGGGGTTGTGAGATTGAGCCCCATGGCATGGCGGGATCTGTGCTCATCTGGGAGTCTGTTTCTCTCCCTTTCCCTCTCCCTATGCCCGTCCCCCCACGCACGCTTTCCCTCTTTCTCTCCAAAATAAATAGATAAATCTTTAAAAAAAGAAAGAAAAAAAGGAAGAAGAAAGCTTGTCTCCCTCCAAAGGAGCAAAACACCTGTAGACCTGGAGGGAATAAGAAAGGAGGGAAAGAAACAGAAGAAGAGGCTGGGGGAACTTCATTACATGAAGAGACAGGAGTGTGAGCTGTGGCCTGAACTTAGAGCAATACCACCACCACCAAGCTTTATTAAACGCTTATGTGCCTGACCCTGGGCTATGCACTCTCCACACACTTATCTCATTTATGCTTCACAGCACGTCTACGACACAGTCCTATCATCACCCACATCTGGCAGACAAGGAACCTGGGGCTTAGAGAGAGTCAGTAACTTACCCAATGTAAGCCTCACAACCCCGTAAGCTGGTTCCCAACAGCTCCGTTTTTCAGATGAGGAATATGTCTGTACCATTATTTCAAAGCCAGGAAAATATGTCAAGATCCTGATTTTCAAACATAAAGATCCAGAACCAAGTATAGAGTCCATTGCTTTGTGAATACTCTCTTAACCAGAAGAAAACCAAATAGACGAGGAAAAGTTTGGAGCCTTGGTTGTGTTTACTGTGTGTAGAGGAGGAAGGACTTGTTCAGCGAACCCACCCATACTCCCTGGCTGGCTGGTCCAGGGCTCTTGAGGTGAGATAGTGCCGAGAGGGTGGGGGTGAGGGGTGGAGGGAAGCAAGCACCGAGAAACCAAGCACACAGTGACGCAATGTCAGCTCCGGTGACAAATGAATCACAGCCAACCAGCGGCTCATGTGTCTCAGATAGTGTTTTAATATCTCTCTGCACCAGGGAACGGAAAAAAAATTACTCTAGCCCAGCTAAGGCTGAAAACTCAATACTTGAACTAAGTTATTCAGATATATCCACTGAACACAAGGAATTCTTCCTGGAGCTAAAATCTCATTAGTCACTGGCGGGGAAGGGGAAAAACCCATCAGGTTACAAATGATTTAGGTAATATGAGCACCTCAGGAAGTGCACTTCCCATGCAGATTAAAAATAAAAAAATCTCCTTTAGCAGCATGGCAGAATCTGATGGCAGGACCTCCCAAGTACAGAAATCTAGAATTCTACAGCTGGCCCAGGACAGCACTAAAGGCTGGAAGTTAAAGAGTGTGGTCTTTGTAAGACTGACCTGAGTTCAAGCTGATTCCATCACAAGCTGCTAGAGACTGGTACATTTCTTTACCTCTCCTAGCCTCAGCACCTTACCTATAAACTGGCACTAGTAATCTCCACCCCTTTGGATGGCTGGGAGGCTAAAGGAGGTGGTCTACTGCTCCTATCACGAAGACTTTGACAGAATTTATGTCTTTAGAGTGCTCTGCTTCAAATCTAGGAAAGAAAAGGCCACAGGACAATGGAAAGAGCTTCGTCCTGGTTCATGGGCCCAGCCTTGAGAGTCATTAAGTGTGTGACCTTGAAAGGTCTCCAGGGCTCTGTCTGGAGAGGGGCAGGAGGAGACCTACTCTAAGATCTCTTCCTCTTCTAGACTCTCGGATGTCACTAAGAATCAGATGCACAGTCCTTAGTCATTCCTTTCAGGATGTACCACATTACCTGATGCAAAGCTGTTTCTTTATCTAAAAACATACAGTTTCTACCCCAGGAGCCAAAGGGTTCGTGAGAATCATAAAGGCAGGTCACTGACTTTTGCGCTCCTGGGCCTTAACACAGACCTGGCATGAAGTAAGACCTCGATAAATTCTTGTTGAGTGGAACAGATGAATAAACAAATGAATGGATTTCAAGGGCCAGTCAAAACAGAGACCTCTTGCCCTCCACCAAGCAGAGTTTAAGGCAAGAAGAAAATGCGGCCAACTTAAAATACTAATGATATTTACTTGGTCATCTGAACTACAACCAGAATATCAGATGAATAGTTTGCCAGTCAAGAGGATGCCTGACGTTGAAAAGCCACCTTTGGGCTTTGTTAGAAGAGTGTACTTTGGTGCACAAGGAGTACAGATATGACACAGGGGATGCCACAGGCTACAGCAGGGATGCAGAAGCCTCGAGAAGGACACGTCATCCAACCTCTGTGGCAGGAGGGGCATGGGAGCATGTCACCATGAAAGAGAAAATACCAGGCCTCTGCATGTGGGCATGGAGCTCTGCCTGCCCAAGACCGCCCCACGAGGGGAGATCTAAAATCCAGCAGGTGGTCTGTTCCCCTGCAAGGCCAAGGCCACCAAGGAGCGACATGGGTGGGTAGCAGCCCTGATGGTTGATCCCAGCAGCAGATGGACTGGGATCTGCTGGGACTTTAGCGATGAAGAAAATAATAATAATAATGCACACAGGGGTGCCTGGGTGGCTCAGTCGATTAAGTGTCTGCCTTTGGCTCAGGTCATGATCCCAAGGGTCCTGGGACTGAGTCCCAAGTCGGACTCCCTGCTCAGCAGAGAGCTATTTCTCCCTCTCCCTCTGCTGCTCCCACTGCTTGTGCTCTCTCTCTCTTGCTCTCTCTCTCTGTGTCAAACAAATAAATAATAAAATATTTTTTAAAAAAGATAAAAAAAAAAAAAGAACTGGCATTCTAACTTATACTCACGTTTGGCTACTATGTGTAGAAAGAGATCCAAATGTGTCTTTTTATGGGAATCTACCTCTTATAAGAGAATATGGTCCTTTTCCAAGGAGGGGCACAGCTTTGCCTCTGGGTCTTTTTATGTGGCTCTCCTGTGGCTCTCTCTCCTTATGATCTTGAGACTGAACAGCCCAATAAAACCCAACATTCAATTGAGGATCTCTGAATACAAATAATGGGCATGATTGCTGGTGAAGAAGGAGAAACATGAGGGCCAAGCCAGCAAGAGAGCCTCTTAGCCAAGACTTGGCCCCGGGTTCTGCCTTGCTGCCAGAAGTTTCTAGAAAGAGCCAGAGCCAAGCAGGAAAAAAAACACATGCATCATAGAAAACCAAACCATCTGTGATTCAGAATGGTCTGGGAATGAGAATCTTTGAAGCATCAACTCAAAGAAAATGACCTGTAGTCATGGTTAGTTAACACTGTGGGTGCCTACTATGTGTCAAGACGTGTTCAAAGCCCTTTAGAAACAAAATCCCATTTATTACTCATATCAACGGTATGATGTAAGCAGTGGTGTTTATTAGTCTCATTTTACAGATGAGGAAACGGAGACAGAGAAAATTCAAATAACTTCTCCCAAGTACACACGAACAGTCTAGCTTCAAAGCTCATAGCCTTTATCAGCATTTTCAAACCTTTTTGTCCAATCCACAGCAAGAAATACATTCTACATCAGGACCCAATATACACTCACACATAATTGAAACAAAGTTTTAAAACAGAAAATACTCACCATTACCCAGAGCAATTCATTCCCATGTTTTCTCTTCTATTCCATCCTATTAAAAAATATATCATTGAGCCTGGGTGGTTCAGTCAGTTAAGCATCTGCCTTCAGCTCAGGTCATGGTCCCAGGATCCTGGGATCAAGTCCTGCATCGGGCGCCCTGCTCAGCGGGGAGTCTGCTTCTCTCTCTGTCCCTTTCTCCTTGTGTATGTGCCCAAGCGCTCTTTCTCTCAAACTTAAGTAAAATATTTAAAAAATATATCACTCAACAAATATTTATGGAATACCTAACATGTGTTCGACACTGTTCTAGGCTTTGGGATTATGTCAGTGGATGAAAAAGATAAAAAATCCTTGCCCTCTTGGATTTTACAGGAGAGAGAGTGGATAAGATCAACACGCAAAATCGTAGCATCTGAAGCAGTAATTAGGTGAGTGCTATGGAGAAAAATAAAGCAGGCATGGCCAAGAGTGGCCAAGGAGAGCCTCTCAATGCTTTCATTCCCCACTACACTGATTTCAGTGGGCTGTCACCCACCAGGTGAGAAGCCCTGCCCTTACTCCATCCATTCTAGTGATTCTCTGTAGTCTGACGGCTCTTTCTCCTAGACCGTGTGCACATGCACACATGTACGTGATTGTGTGCACATGTGTATACGTGCATAGGCACACGTGTGTACGTGTGTGCACGCATGTACACATACGCATGTTCACCCCCAGTCACTTCCTCACTGGGGAGGTTGTGGAGGCAGGGCCCCAACAAACAGCTGTCCAAGGGTTTCATCCACAAGCCTGCCCTGCAGAGGGGTCCTGGAGAGAGGCCTAAAATTACAGCCCAGGCACCACTAGCCAAAGCCACCAAGTGCCAAACCTGTGACTGGGCCAGAGTCTTCCATCCAGAGGAAGGAAAATCTTTTTATCATTGGTCCACCCAGAGCAGGCACCTTTTGTAATTCATTACACCAGAAGGAATGCTAATTCCTAATCTGCATCAAGATGCTCTTTGTGCTAGAATGCCCTTAGGGAGAGAAGAGAGAGCGCATGAAATAAAAATAACCCCCTGGGGAAAATCCAGCACATTGAGCATACCTGAAGGGGTGATTGATGTGGGTCTCCAGGAAGACGGGATTGGAGCCAACTCTGGAGCAGCTCTGGGCCGCTGGGGTAGCTGCCATACAGTATTTGGAACTTGGCACTAGAGTGAAATCTTCAGACTCTTCCCTTAAGTTAAAGGGGCACATAAAAATGTTACTAGCATGGGCAGCAAAAACATTACCTATGGGAAAAGCGGCCAATCTCGGCTAATGAATAAGTGTAATTGATCACAACGGATGACTTGATGGACCTTCCAAATGTGCTTTTAGCAAAGTGGACAGTTTTTCATTCAAATGCAAACTCACACAGATAAGATCTAATAATGGAGATTTTGGAACAATCCCAGCATCAGTGATTTCTTTTTTTTTTTTTTTTTTCTCCTTCACTGAGCAGGAAGGCATCTTAAGTTCCTGATCAAGGCTTGACTCAACTAGACATCAATTTATGCTTTCCCTATGACTGAGGAGACCCTGACGGTTCCAGGGGCAGCAAAGGAGCAGTCACAGGCCATCCTCACATCCCTATCTGTCCTTTCCTCCTCAGCCCCATCCCCACTCCCTGACTTATGAGGAGTTCGGTGGCTGGGAGACATTCAGTTCAGTGCAGTCATCCATTTATTCAAGAAATATTTAGTGAGCACTTACTACGTGCAAGGCACCATACTGACTGCCACAAGGGGATTCGAAGATGGCTAGGACCAGATCCTGCCCTCAAAATAAAGGGCAGATGTCAGGGGAACAACAAATGACAGAAACCCCAAGTGGAGTCTCAACTCACGTCAACAAGCACTTAATCTTTCTGATCTTCAGTTTTCTCCTTCGTCAAATGAAGACATTGCATTAGACATGATCTCTGGGCACCAGGCCAGCTTGAAAACTATGATTCTATGCCCTCCCCTTCCACTCAGGCTCCTGGAAGCTGACAGGTCAGGTGCAGCCTTCTAGGAAAGGGGGAGCCAGCAAAGGGAGGGGGCAGTGAGGATTATGTACCTTTCCCGGAGTAAGAGGATGTTTCAGTTTGGCCAGAACACAAGATACAGGCTGGGAAAGATGAGAGAAAAGTTCGTAGAATTACGTGCAAGATTTAAACTTTCACATCAAGGAATCTGGGGGAAATGGGGAACTGTTGTAGTTTGTGCAGGGAAAGGTACTACCATGTGGTGCAAAGGAATCTTACCGACCTGTGGAAGATGAGTTGGAGGGAAGGAGGGCGGTGATGTTACCATAGTCAGAGCATAAGGGCTGAGGATTCCTCCCATGGTCTAGCCAAGCACACCATTCCATCACCCCCTGGCGTCGCCATACTGCTTATTTTCATAAACTCGCCCAAGGCGAAATCATGTTGCACAATCTTTTTTTTTTTCCTTCCCAGTTCTACAAGTGGTTTCAAGGTAAACAGATACATTTTATCTCCCTTCTTCCCAAGCGCCTTACGTTAAACAGGACCAACAAAGTATGCCAGGGAGGGGTCCCGGAAGGGGCCAGGAGCCCCCGGGATGCGCGAGGGGTGCGCCTACCTGCAGAGAAGCCGTCCTCGTGGTCCGAGCTGTTGTGGCTGCAGTCACTGCCCCTCTCCGGAGAGCTGTGGCTGGGCGAGTCCCGCTCCGGCACCCGCAGGAACCTCTTACGCCGCCACGGCGGGAGGTGCTCGCGAGCCCCGCGCCGGGGGTGCTCCTCCGTGGCCAGGGGCGAGCTCCGCCCGTCCTTGGCCTCCTCCTCCAGCTGCTCCAGGTCGCGGCTCCGGCGCTGCTGCCGCCGGCCCCCGGGGATCAGGTGCATCCAGCGATGGGGGCTGCCCGCCCGCGCCGGCTTTTCGGCCTCATCGCGGGCCCCGAACCGGCAGGGGGCCACGAGTAAGTGACCGAGAACGAATTTCTCGTTCAAATCCACCATCTCGAAGTCGTGGTCACTGCTGTTGTCCCCATCATCTGCGACCGAAGCGTCCGGCTCGCCCTCCTCCGAGCCCCGCCCCGCGCGGGTCCCGGAGGACAACTCCTCTCCCTGGGCGCTGGGGACTGTGTCATCGTGGCCGGGGGGCGCGCGGTCCTCCTGGAGCCTGAAGAGGAGGCGAGGCTGCAGCAGCTGCTGGTGGATGGCGGCGGTCAAGCTGAGCACCGCGCCCCCGGCCCCCGCCGGCCCGGGCCGGATGGGAAGGTCCGGGCACGCGTAGGGGGCAGTCTCGGCCTTCGCCGCCACCTCCGGGTCCGGTCGCCAGGGGCCTGGGTGGTCTCCGCCGCCGCCCGCGGCGCCCTCCTTCTCGCGCGGCGCCGGCTCCTCTGCCCTAGCTCCCCGGCTGTCGCCGTCTCCGCCCTCCAAGCGCCCGCAGCCCAGGTCCCGCTTCTCCCCGGCCAGGGCCGCCTGCAGGTAGGAGACTTTGAACTTCTCCTCAGCCAACACCTGTTGCAGCCGCTTCAGGTTGAGTTTGCAGCGCTCCAGCTCCCGCTCCATGTCCAGCACCGAGTCCAGCCGCATGACTGGTGCCTCCTCCCCGGGGAACTCGTCCTGCCAGTGGCGCTCAAAGTCCCGAGGGTCCCACATGGCGGCCGCCCCTTCGGGCCTCCCGGACCCGGCTCCGCCGCGCGCAGGAGGCTGGGGTCGCGCCGGCCTTTTCCCGGAAGCTCGCGCTGGAGCAGTCGCCTGCCCTTCACTTCGGCCCCAGAATAGGAGAAAAAATAAAAGTTTTTCCCCTTCCGCCCTTGTGCCTTTTTTTTCCCCTTCTTCTGGGTTTCGCCTCCCTGACGTAAGCGGCCACCCGCGGTGGAGGCGGGCGTCTGGGGGCCCTGGGCCCGCCCCGGGCAGGAGCGCCGAGCTGGCGGTCTGCAGCTCCCGCCGCCCGGCCAGGCGCCCCGCGGGCTCGGGGCTGCGGGAGAGCGCGGGGAGGGCGGAGCCTCGGTGGCGCCCGGCCCGGCCCCTGCCGGCGCCCCTCGGAGCGGCGCCCGCGACACTCGGAGCTGACCGCGGTAGGCCGGGCTCGCACCTTGCCCGCCGCCTCGGCGGCGCCGCTCCCGCAGCCGCGCGCTGTCCGCGCCGGCTCCCTGCATCCGAGCGCGGGGCCGCGCGGCCGGGGGAGGCGGGAGCCCCGGTGAGGGAGCGCGCGGGGGCGCCCCGGGCTCCCAGCCAAGCTCCCGCCGCCCGGCTCTCCGCAGCCTCGTCTGCCCAGAGCCAGCGCGGCGCCTTGGGGCGGGAAGGAGAAGGTGGGGGAAAGGCGAGGTGGCGCGGCTGCGAGGGCAGGTGTCAAAGGGAGCGGTTTGCTGACCCGGGGGGTTATCCTCACCCAGGTTTATTCAGCGCCTTGAACTAACGTGTCCAAGATCACAGAGCTATTTAATCCAAACTGGGGAGTGAACTTTGGGTTTTGCACTCTCTCCAATGCTCGCTAGAGCTTTTCCGGGGGAGAAATGGGCAAGGGTGACAGTTCCAAGTGGCTCTGCTAGAGGCCCCTGTGACTTAAAAGCTGAGAGTACTCCCGCCTGACTGAATCAAACCATGGCGGCAGGAGCCTTAGACACTTGGGCATCTAAGAACGCCCTTCATTCCACCTCCTCTGTGGCCTCACACAACTCCACTAGGGAGGAAAGGAAAGGAGGAGCTGGGGACACTTGCCTGGGCACTCGCGGTGGAGTGGATGGGGGGCTCCCGCTTCGCTTCCGCTCTGCACGTGGCTGCAAAGCACTTTGTCCTTCCTCTTTCCAGGGTTTCGGGTGAGGCCAGTGTCTGCAGAGAGAGGTCCTGATAAACTGTCTCGTGCTTGCTGCAACGGGGGACCTTACTGGTGATTCACGTTTCCTTCATTTTAAGGATGAGGAAATTGATATTCTAAAAGACTAAGTGACTTGGCAGCTGGAAATTCTTCCTGCCCTTTGGGGCCCGTTGCTAAGTTCAGCAACCCTTTCCCTCTAGCCACCTACCTCTCACCTGAACTGCCTGAACAGGCTGTCCTACTCCCACTCTTCAATCCCTTTCAACCCATCCCTCAAGGCTGGCTATTGGGAGGATACCAGGAAGATATTTTTTGGCCACAAATGAGAGTGCTTTTGCTCAAAACCCTTCAGTGGCTCCTCATTACCTACAGGATGGTGCCTAGACTCTGCAGGACACAGGAGGTCCTCCCACACATGGTTGCCGCCCACCTCTCTGCCTTCCTCCTTATGCTTTAGAATTATCAACTCTTCTGTCCTCAAAGACGTCTCCCTCTTTACGAGTGACTTTTCCTCCTGCTTGGAACTCCCATCCTTACACACAGGCATAACTCCCTGCTGCCTCGGGGATTCCAACGCTTTCAAGACTCAGCTAAGGGATCTCCCCCTCTGAGAAGATTTTTCTGACCCCTCCCCTCCCCCTCACGGCACCACTGCATCTCCTCTACGTCTTTATCTTTGCCCTTGCTCCAATTTATTATAACTATTAGTGACATCTTTTGTTTCCTCTACTTTTAGAGCCCTCAAGGGTAGGGTTTGTGTCTGTTCCACTTTTGTATTCTTGCTGCTTCTTGCAGACCCTGGTAGAGAAATAACTGATCATTGCTGAATGAAAGAAAGGAATGAATGAATGAGCAGGCAGATGAATGAATCTCCACCTTGTGGCTCCTGCTGAGCTTCTCCAGTTGTGAATCACTCCAGACTAGGAGCAGATGTGCTTCCCACAGAGGCTTCTCAACTCTGGAATTTCCTTCCTTGACAAAGTCTGTGTTTACTCATTTTCCCAATATCCTTTCTTCCTTCTCTCTCTCTCTTAAAAAAAAATTGATGTGCTAGTGGCATGATTCATCATAGTGTTTGTCTTGTGCCAAACCGAAGGAATGGATATGTTTTAAAATACATTGAGTATTCCCCACTTTGTATGACTTCTCAGTCCTTCACCTATTTCCTCAAGCTGCTTTCTCTCCCACCTTAGCTTCATGTTCTCTCCCTACCTCTGGAGGGGCTGCCACAATCTCTTTTGTCCACTTGGAAGGACTGAGGAGCTCCCAGCGCCTACAGACAGCCGGTGCAGGGGTATTCCATCCAATAGAGTCCGCAAGCATCTTGGCCTCTGTTAGAATTTCAGAATGGGAGAGAAATGCAGCATAGCAAGGATGGATGACCCCAGTCAACAACATATTGATTGGAAGATGTTTCGATATGTACATTTAAATGCACAAAGTAAAAAAAACCCTGTAAGTTACTACTAGCATCAATTTCTGAATTTGTAAATTCCCTAGGAGGATAGTTTCAACTCTGTCCTTTAATTAAAACAGCGGTATGATTCCCTTTTGGTCCAAGGAAGTTGTTACTAATACCACTAATTTTTTCCACGAGGACCAATATAGCTGGAAATGCCAGCATACGTCTTCTGTAAACAGATCCCAGGAGCAACCTTCATTGTCTCCAGCTGGTGGATAGTTCAGCTTTATTACCTGGCTTTGGGTCATCATGGGGGCAGGGGGAGAGTGGCTGACATTTATTGAGTCCATACTTCTAGTTGCCATACATCTTTGATCTCATCTAATTCCTCACAACAACCCTGTAAAGAAGGTATTATTGTTGCTACTTCAGAGAGAGAGAGAGAGAGAGAGAGAGAAATAAAAGATTAAAGGGGTTAGAAGTCACACAGCTAGTCTGCTGGATTCTAAAGCCCAGTAGATTTGCAAGGGCTTGGTCCAGGTGCATCTGTCATTATCGTTCATTCATTCAGCAAATATCTACTGAGCCCCTGTAGGGACGTCTGGGTGATGCAGTCCGTTAAGCATCCGAATCTTGGTTTTGGCTTAAGTCATGATCTTGGGGTCATGAGATCAAGCCTGGCATGGAGCTCTGCATTCAGCGGGGAGTCTGCTTAAGACTCTCTCTCCTCTCCCTCTGCCCCTCCCCACCTACCCCTTCACTCTAAAATAAATAAATAAATAAATCTTTTAAAAAATATATTTATTGAGCATCTGTTAGGTGCCAGGGTCTGGCAAATAAAGTTTAAACTTTGTAACCTGGCATATAAGACTTCATAATGGATCCTCTGACCCCTAGCCTACTTTTCCAATCCCATTTCCTGAATTTTTTCTTCCACTTGCTGCACGCATTCAGTCCCTTAATCAGAGTCCCCCTATAAGCAGATACCTTTTGGGTCCCGTGCCATCTCCCTTTGGCCCATCTCAGATTTCTGCTGCAGCTGCAGTGGACACTTCCCATGGGCTGCTGTGGTCTCACCTCAAGCACCCCCCACACATACGATTCTCCCACTTTCTGCCCCGGGTTTTGTTTTGTTTTTGTTTTTTTCCAAAGTCACAAAGCTCTCAAGGGCATCCCAGATGGAAGCTTCTAAGGGGGATGTTAATATCCCCAGGGGCATCCCAGGGATGCTGGAAATGGGAGCTGCTTAATAAATGCCCCAGGAGGAGCCTGTCTTTGGAGGGCATTTCTGAGGTATACTTACTCTACATGGTTACTTAGTGGTCCAACAGGGATGAGCCCCAGTGGTTCATAATGAGCTCTCTATTGACTTTCCCTTCTTGTGTGTCTCCCTCACTTCACCTTTCTGGGATAATCTCCTGACTAAAATATTTGCACCAGGTCCTTGTGTCCTTCCCTGCTTTCCCTTTCTGTTCTCCCCACTAAGACACCCTCCAACCTCCCCATGCCCTCTCTGATACAACCACACCAGGTGCTCCACCATTCCCCCAGTTACTCCTTGGTCTCTCGTGTCTTCTTTCGCCAGGCTGCTTTCTCCTCTACCTGGTGAGATCCTTTCTCATCTATCAAAGCCCAGCTCACCTGTGACTTTCTCTCTAAAGCCTTCCGTTCCTGGGTCTAGTTAGACATGCTGATCTGCAAAGGGATTTCCCTTGGTTCCAGCACTGGTCGCACCACACTGTAGTTAATTCCATGGCTCCTTGAGGAAACCCTGGTTCTAGCCGCTGGAACTTCTTCCAACAGCCACGGTACCTGTGCTAGGCCAGAGCCTAGCACACGTCTGCTGAGGAATGATAAATGATGAATGAATGAGTGATTAGTACTCCACCTGGACCCTTGAACCTCTACCCTGTGCCATCTTTTTTTTTTTTTAAGATTTTTATTTTTAAGTAATCTCTATACCCAACGTAGGACTGGAACTCACAACCCCGAGTCACATGCTCTACGACTGAGCCAGGCAGGAGCCCCTAAAATATTCCCTCTTGCTCTTTTGCAGTCAGTCCCTCTTCCTGGCTCCCAGTCCCAAATGACGATAGTTTTCGATCATTTCTGTCACTATAGTTTTGCCTTTTCTGGAATCTTCTATGAATGAATGTGGTTTGCGGTGTTCAGCTGAGTGCTGAAACTTAGCATAATGTTTTGGAGTCTCATCTGGGTTAGGTGTATTTATATGTCATTCCTCCCTTCCCTCTCCCGCCAGGATTGCGAATAGGCATTCTAATGTACTTTATCAATTTCAACCTCTGTCCTAAGTGCTGTGACAGAAGTATTATCACCATTTGCAGATAAATGGATTATGGTTTGATGAGATTAAGAGAATTGATAAAGTTCAGATCATTCCTTCCTTTTTACTGCTGAGTCATATTCCATACTATGAACACACCCCTATTTGTTCGTCCATGTTCCAGTTGATGGACATTTGGGTTGTCTTTGTGTGGACATACATATTCATTTCTCTCAGGAAAAAAAAAAAAAAAAGCCCCATACAGGAATAGGATTGTTTGGTTGAATGACAACTCTATGTTTAACTTGATAAGAGTTTGCTTCCAAAAGTGGCTGTACCATTTTCCGCTACCACCCGCAACGGATGAGGGTCCCATTGCTCTGCATCCTCTGCAACACTTAGTATTGTCAGTCTTTTCATTTTAGCCATTTTAGTTTATATTGCTTTGGTGACCAGTGATATGTAGCATCTTTTCATGTGCTTGTTGGCCATTCATACATGTTCTTTTTCTTGCGAAGTGTCTGTACATATCTTTTTGTTCATTTTACATTAGATGTTTGTCTTCTTATAACTGAGTTGTAATAGTTCTTTATATTTTTTATTTCAGCCTTTTGTCAGATGTATTTTGCAAATAATTGTCTCCTAGTCTGTGGCTTGCCTTTTCATTTTTTTCCGTGAACATTTTTTTTTATTTTGATGAAGTACAGTTTATTATTTTTTTACAGTTTATATTAAATTGCATAGTTTATATATATGTATATAAAATGTACGGTTTATAAATTTTTTTGCACTTTTCAGTCCCGTTAAAGAAATCTTTGCCTAGGGGTGCCTGGGTGACTCAGATGGTTAAGCATCTGCCTTCAGCTCAGGTCATGATCTCCAGGTCCTGAGATTGAGCCCCACATCGGGTCCCAGCTCAGTGGTGAGTCTGCTTCTCCCTCTGCCTCTCCCCTGGCTTGTGCTCTTTCTGTCTCTCTCTCTCTCAAATGAATAAATAAAATCTTTAAAAAAAAAAAAAGAAAGAAAGAAATCTTTGCCTAACCCAACGTCACAGCGATTTCTCCGATGTTTTTTTCTAGAAGTTTAGTAGTGTTAGGGCTAGTGTTTCAGTCTCGAATCCACTTTTAGTTAATTTAGGGGTGCAATAGAGGGTCAGGGCAGAGGCTGTATCTTTCCATGTGAATATCCAATTGTTGCAGCTCCATTTAGTGAGAAGACTCTTTTCCTAATTACTTTGGCAGCTTTGTAGAAAGTCAATTGACCATGTAAGTGTGGGTCTATTTCTAGACTCCTTTCTGTTGTGTTGATGTCTATGTCTATTTTCACAGCAATATCACTGGTTTGTTACCACAGTTTTATAATAGGTCTTGAATGAGGTAGTGAAAGCCCTCCAACAGCCCTTTTAAAAATTTGTCTTGGCTATTTTCTAGGTCCTTTGATTTTTGGTATAAATCTTAAAATCAGCTTGTCGATTTTTCAGAAAAGGCTATTTGGATTTTGTTTGGGATTTCATTGAATGTGCAGATACATTTGTGGAGAACTGCCATCTTGACAGGACTAAGTCTTCCGCACCATAGGTGCTCCATGGGGGTATCTCCCCACACATTAAGGTCTTCTTGAATTGCCCTTAGCAATGTTTCATGTTTTCAGTTTTGCTCAATTTCTAAGTGTTTTATTTTTCCTGATGCTATTGTAAATGGGATTGTCTTGTATTTGATTTTATAGTTGTTCATCGTTGGTGTATAACATTATAATTGGTTTTTGTATGTTGACTTTGTATCCCAAGACCTTGCTAAACTTATGCATTAGTTCCAGTAATTTTTTATCGTAGATTCATTATGGGCTTTTATGGTTTTTTTTTATTTTTTATTAAGATACCATTAAATAAATGCTATAAATCTTGCCATTTTAAAGTGAACAGTTCAGTGGTTTTTAGATATTTTCTCACTTGTATAACCATCACCATTATTTATTTCCAGAATCCTTTCATAACCCTAAAAAGAAGTCCTGTGCCCATTACCAGTCACTCCCTATATTCCCCCAACCCACTGGCCACTAGCCCTCTTCTGGACTTTTCTGACTTATTTCACTTAACATAATGTTTTCTAGGTTCATTCATGTTGTAGCACATATTAGTAATAAGTGGGGGAGGGCAAATATCTCTTCCAGATGGTAATTTCATTTACTTTGGATATATACCCAGAAGTGGGATTACTGGATCATATGGTAACTCAATTTTTAATTTTTTGAGGAACACCCAAAATGTTTTCCATAGTGGCTGCACCAATTTACATTCCTAACAACAGTGCTTGGGGTTTCCTTTTCTCCACATCCTTACCAACACTTGTTACCTCTTATCTTTCTGATAATAGACATCCTAACAGGTGCGAGCTGATGTCTCCATTGTGGTTTGGATTTGCATTTCCCTAATGCTTAGTGATGCTGAGCACCTTTTCATACGCCTGTTGGTCATTTGAATGTCTTCTTTGGAAAAATGTCATCATTTCTGGTCATGTCTCTTCTTGTGAAGTTAGCAGCCATTGGTGATGATTGCAAATGGTGTTAAACTATCATTCCTTTTTCATTTAGTAGCTGGAAAATGTCTATAGAGAGAAACTTTCCTTCATCAACCATTTGGCTATCCGGAGATACAGTTCATACAGGAAACACATGATAGGTGCTTGATTTTTTACCTTTGTTTCCAGTTTTTTATTTTTATTTTTTAAGATTTTATTTGTTAGAGAGTGCGCAAGGCAGGGAGGGAGAAGCAGCCCGCAACCAACACCAACCCGGGGCTCCATCCCAGGACCCTGAGATCAGGACCTGAGCCACTTAAGGCAGACACTTAACCGACTGAGCCACCCAGGTCCCCATTTCCAATTTTTTAAAGTAATGAGTTGGTTTAGGGGTGCCTGGCTGTCTCAGTCAGTGGACTGCGCAACTCTTAATCTCAGGGTTGTGGATTTGAGCCCCATGTTGGGTGTAGAGATTACTTAAAAATAAAGTCTTAGAAAAATAATAAAATGAGTTGGTTTACTAGTATCCTTGAGAGGTAACAATGAGGTTTCATTTTGTTTTCTATTGTTTTTAGTATAATATTTGATTTGGGGCTTTAAATATGTTTGTGTGTTTTGTTCCACTGTTGCTCTTGTCTTTACTGATGTTCCAATAGTCCCATCTTTGGCCAGCAGGAGTGTCTTCAAGCTGGGGACTTTCTAGGCTTTTTGAACTCAGTCTAGTGGTCTTTGATAGCTTTGTTATTTTCTTGTTTGACAAGATGTTCCAGGCTTATCTTGTCTGTTGTATTTCCTGTCCCAGGCATAGAATCAGCCATTTCTCAGAAGAGCCCAGTTTCCCTTTAGTGGGAAATGGCATTTGGAGACGTCAGTTAAGGTATTCGAGGTGTTTATTTCTATTGCATTAGTCATTATTTATCGGTCTTTTCAGTGGAAAAAGCTAGGAAATATTTACGTTTAAACTACATCATGAGTGTAGTAAAGACTGCTTTTAGGCAGCAGGCATGAGCACTGGAAGCTGAGTGGGGTGGAAGGGCCGCAGTGACCCCCGGGCTGAGTGCAGACAGACCCATCAGCCGACCCACCTCGAAATAGCCGCAGGCCCTAGCTGACCCACGGGCGACTTAGAACCGGGCACAGGTACCAAAAAAGGAAAATCCCACACGTCCCCAACCTCCTCACTCCCCACCTTAAGTACAGCCCCCCGCACTGTCTCCTGGCAGAGTCTCTCCCTCGCTGTCCTGCCCGCTGCTCCCTTTTATTCAATGAACTTCGATCTCCTTCCCTCCGCCTTGGGTGAATCCTTTCACTGCCCGCGTCACCGGCCTCCACCCGATAGGGTTACCCCACGATGAATTTATAGTGACTTTTCCAATTAATATTCAGGATGACAGAATTTCTACCTACTCTCCTATTTCCATCTCAAAAAAAAGAGCTCCCGTTCTCAATAACACCAACTTGATCACTCCTCATGGGAGAGTTACCATTAATTTGCATGTCATCTGTACCCAGGGACCATGCCAATCCTCTCCATGTGGTTCTAAATTTAGTATATGTGCAGCCGCAGGGAGAACATGTAATCTTTATGATCTTTACCGATCTGAAAGGTGAAAATCCTATCTCATTCTAATTCGAGTTTGCATTTCTTTGGTAATTAACGAGGCTGGGGGTGTGTGTTTTCATTATAGGCAAGTCCCTGGCTTAAGTCTCTGTGAAGTGGCTGATACTCTCCGCAGCAGCGTTTCCCAAACTTCGGTCACCGCATAGTGTGTTTTTCCCGATTAACCAATGCCCGGTGCTTCTGTTCCCTGACTGGATTGCTAGTTACTGAGCCCCCTCTTCAGCAGCCGAATACAGGCGTGCTACACCGACTTGTGAACTTTGCTAGTGAACTAGCAGAAGCACATCCCTTTGAACCAAGCGGATGCCACCTGAAATCATCTCATGGACCACCCAGCCGGGGGTGAGCGCCACCCTCGGGGAATCCCTGCCCTACGGGCCTTCTGAGACGGAGACAAGTGTCCACAGCTCTTCCATAGGAAAGACCATGTTCGGAGGAAAACCAGACCCTGTGCCGCCCTCAGTTGGTGCTAGGGCCGCTGCACCCTAAGGATGACGTGCTTCACCATCTGGGTGGGAGACACAACCCGGGGCTGGACTTGCAGTGCTGCAGTGGGCCAGCTGGTGTCTTGGGGAGACCACATCACCCCGCTAGACCTCAGTTTCCTCATCTGTAAAATGGGGCAATCGGAGCAAATGATTTGAAATGCCTTCCAGGCTTGAAGGCGAGGTTTGTAACCCCTTCTGTGTTTGTGCACTGAGACCTCCCAGTTCAGAAGTGAGAACACCGCTCCCTTAGAGCCACCCGTTTTCTCCCATCTGGCTCCCGGGTCAGGACTGGCGGTGGGTGGTCCCCGTCTGCATCAGCAGGCCTGTCTGTGGTGTCACTGACAGAGGACTAACACTAAGAAGCTTACAAGCACGGGGAGCACCAATTACTGCAGAGTTAGGGCAGCCCTGCCCAGATCTGGAGGAGCCGAGGCTAGGGCAATGCGGGCTGTGTGATCATCACAAGAGGGTGAGACTTGCTATCAGGTCACTCCCGGCGGGGGGGGGGGGGCAGAGCCCAGCAGGAGAGGGCCTCGTGAAGCCCGGGAGAGACAATGCACAGAACCCAGAAGCCCAGATCGCGCCCTGCTTCCAGCAGCTGGGTCCAAATCAGCGAGGATCGGGAGAGTGTGTGCGATGTGTGCGCCGTGTGGTGTGTGGACTGGAGAAGCAGAAAAGCACAGTGGTTTTGAACCAGAGAGCCTGGGCTTGACTGCCACCCTTGCCCCTTCCTAGCTGTGTGTTCTCGGACCAGTCACTTAATGACCTCTGCCTTAGTTCTCTCACGTGTAAAATAAGGAGCATAGTATTACCAACTTCACAAGATAGTGACAAGTCTTAAAAGGGTTAACACATGAAAAATGGCGTGGTCATAAGCATTAGTTTCCGTGCCTAAGAGAGAGAGGGAAACAGGAAGAGGGTGAAGGAGAAAGGGCAAGTTAATCAAGGCTAATTCTCCAGTGAGGGGGGGGTGAGGGGGGAGGGGAGTGATCTCCAGCCCTGCGTTCCAGGAAGAAAATGGGATACACACGGGTGGGCTTTTCTCACGGAGCTAAGGAGAAAAACAAACAGAAAAACTGCCTAGAGGTATTTCAGAACTGAGGCCCCTGACCTCACCCAACAAGGTGTGTCTCGCTAAGAAAAACGACACATTGTTCAGGGGCATGTGCACCTGATGTTATCTGCTTGAGGCAGACGCTGAGTTGCCAGATTCTTCTGTGGAGACCAACATGCAGCTCAGAGGGGTGCAAACTGCACTTAATCTTAGGGACAGTCGTAGTGACTGACTGTGGGCTGCACCACCTGGGAAAGCAACAGGTAAATCTGAGAGCGTGCCATTTGCTCAGACGGTTACATTGTGCAGAGAAAACCATAAATCGCTCTGCACAGTGGGTCAGGTAACCTGCTTGCAGCTTTAAGCTCAGTCCCAAATGGTTAGTGCTGGGGTCACCTGAGCGTCCCGAGATCAATGGATACTTAGGACCCTGGCGTTGGTAATCCTTTCCAGATAGCACGCCCACTAAAAATACCACCGCCACAGGAAGCAGTTTTCTTCACACCAGAGCAGATCCTGAGGTCTACATAGAGCAACATTTACTTTTTTTTAATGCTTAAAACAAACAAACAAACAAAACCTTCTGGTAACTTCCTTGAAGCAGTGTGTGCGTGTGTGTGCGTGTGTACACGTGTGTGTACGTGTCTGTGATGTCTAAAGAGACAACCTCTCTTTTGGCCCCTTTCCTAAAATACCAGAGAAGGCTTGAGTCCTGTCCAATCTTCAACTGTTCCGCTGGGGCTCTTCCCTGCCCTGGGGCATTCCCCTCAGAGACTGGCCAGAGCCTCAGCACGAAAGCTCACATGCCCACAGAGTCAGCAGGAGAGACCCCGAGGCATCGAGGCGTTCCTTCCTACCTCCTCAATATTTCCCCCACCTGCTGCCTGGCGACTGAAACTCCTTCCACTAGTTCAGGCCTTATGTTCCACACCCAGAGACAGCGAGCTATTCCGTATGGGTCCAGGAGTAAATATTTTGGGCTTTTGGCCTTACAGTCCCTGTCCCAGCAATAGAACTCTCCTCATAGCTAGAAAGCAGCCACAGATAATACACAGTGAAAGAGCATAGCTGTGTTCCAGTAAAGCTTTTACAGAAGCAGGAGCCAGACTTGCACTGCCAGCTGGAAGTTGCCGGCCCCTTGTCCTACGTTTGCGGAGAAGGGCGGTGGGATGCGGCGGGGAGAGCTATGTTTATAGGGTGGCTCCCACGTGCCAGGCGCTGTGCTAGCCAGCACTGTCATGCTTGGGATTTCATTTAGTCCTCACAAAAGTCACGATGTAGACGGTACAATCAATACCCCCATTGTATTTTTTTAAATCTAATATATTTTATTTTTAAGTAAGCTCTACCCAACATGGGACTTGAATTCATGACTCCAAGATCAAGAGTCACATGCTCTACTGACTGAGCCAGCCAGGTACCCATTTTATAGCTAAGAAAATTGAGGCCCAGAGAGGTTAGGTGACTCGGTTGAGATTGCTCAGCTGATGTCAGCAGAATCTGAACCCCGGTATGCAAAATGCCAAAGCCCGTGTTCTTTGTACAGAAACAGAGATGCGCAGATTGCTGGAGCCAGGTGGGCCTCAGAGCTCACCAACCCCAACATCCTCATTTTACAGGGAGAAAATGGGGGTAGGAGGGGGAGAAAAGACTAAGACGGACTTGTCTTCTTTCTCCAACGTGTACAGGAGTGGCCCTCATGCCCTAATACTGTCACCTGGGCATGGCCTCTCTCCTCATGAGTAAGTGGTTGTCAGCAGAGTCTCTCCCTCAGGGCAATACCAAACCCCCTCCTTCCGTGCTCCTGCCCTATCCCCTGCTGAACATCTAGTAATAGGTCACAGAAACAGCTAACATTCTTTTTCTCACTGGAAGAACTGTTTTTGTGGTAGCATTGGTTTTGGAGGTTTGAATTAACTGGACAACTTTATGTTGTGAATAACAGAAACTCAACTCAAATTGGCTTAAAAAATAAAAGTCATTTATTGGCTCACGTAACCGAACAGTTTAGAGGTGGAGCTAACCTCAGGTGGGTCTTGATATGGGCTCAAACAATGTGCCCAGGAGCCGACTTCTCTGTTGGTTTCTCATCATCCTTAGTATTGGTTTAATCTCAGGCGTGTTCTCCCTCGTGGTGGCAAAATGGCTGCCAGGAACTCCTGACGTTACATCTTCCCTTATTTGCCTGCTTCCCCCAAAGAAGGGGCTCTTCTATGCCAGAAACCCAGGCAATCATTTCCTTGCATCGTATTGGCTTGGGCTAACTACATCACTGCATCCAGGGGTCGGGATGTTCTGTCTTAAGCTAATCAGAATCCATCCCTGGAACTGGGGATGGAGTTAATTATACCTAAAACACGTGGCTGAGAACCAGGAATAGGTTAATATCCCCGGACAAGTCAGGATGATGTTGGCAGGAGAAGAGGGGTTGGCAAACACGAATGTCTGCTCCGGGTTGAACTCAGGGTCCTCAAAGTGCTCTTCCATTACCAAGAGTTCACGATTCCATTCTATTTCTTCCTCCTCCAGGCAGAGGAGGCTGATTTTGCAAACGCACCCCTCTCTTTGCTTCTTGGAGGTAAGGGTGGGCCTCCTCTGCCATCTGCCTGGTGCCCAGGCCAGGCGAGAATGGCCCCCAGGGTGAATATGGGGCAGCTGTGCTCCTCGGGGGCACTTCTTGGTGGCCAAGCCCATGTCCAAAAGCACCAGTGCTCAACCCACTGGAGAAGGGCGTTGAAATATTTTAAGTAGAGGAAGCAGCTTTGAAAATACTTTGAAAAGCACTCACCCCCAGGGCAAACACAAACTGATGCCGGAGAAGAGAGCAGGGCCGAGTGCTTATTTCACGAACTCAGTGGTGCCTTGGCACAGTTTTTATGCTTTTTGGGGTGTCCCTGCCCAGAAGCCCTCTCGGAGGCGGTCAGGAGGCAATCAGCAAATTATTAAGCTTGCAGCCTTTTTCAGAGTTCTCATTAGGGAGTGATACATTAGTGTCACCACAGGCCATCTTTGCTGTCTGCCAAAAAAACCTGTGATAGTTAGAGGCACGGCCCTGGTTCCAATTTACGAGAAGCAGGTAGAAGCTGCTGACCCATCTGTCCTTCCTATGGAGGGGTGCGGAGGGAGGGGTGCCGGGAGTCTCTTGGATTCCTTATGGTCCAAGGATGAAGACCTACACGAGATACCAATACAACTGTGGGTCGTCTGTGGAAACAGAGGGGAGGTATTAAAGCCTGTGGCCTCACGTTCCTCTGTGGAGGCCATTTGGTTGTGAAGCATTTATGTTGGCTGTCCTACACTGTTTAACTGTGTGTTTGCCAGACTCAAAAAGACAACTATCTTACGGTCCCACCTACATGCGTAGAGAGAAGCAGACTCCCCTGCGGAGCAGGGAGCCCAACACGGGACTTGATCCCAGGCCCCTGGGATCATGACCTGAGCCAAAAGGCAGACACTTAACTGACTGAGCCCCTCACAGGCCCCTCACAGTCAATGTTCTTAACATCTAGTCCTTAATCTTAATCACAGGAGCGTTGCTCTGGCAAACCCAGTGGGTTAAAGGCCAAAATCAGGGCAATTCCACTCCCAGATGTTTATTCCCAGAAGAACTGAAAGCAGGGACTCAAACAGAAGCTTGGACACCAACGTTCGTAGCAACACGATTCACAATAGCCGGAAAGCGGAAACAGCCCGAATACCCACCAACAGACGAATGGATAAATAAAATGCAGTTTCTCCATGTAACGGAGTGTTATTCAGCCATTAAAAAGAAAGAGATTCTGGAACATGCTGCCACATGGATGAACCTTGGAAGTGTTAGACTAAATGAAATAAGCCAGACTCAGAAGGACAAATATTGTATGGTTCCACTTACATGAGTTATCTAGAATAGGCAAATTTAGAGAGACAGAAAGTAGAAAAGAGGTTTTTCCCAAGGGAAAAAGGGGTCCTGTTTAATGGGTGCAGAGATTCTGTTTGGGATGGTGCAAAAGTTCTGGAGATGGATGGTGGTAACGGTTGCACAACCTTGGGAATGTACCGAGTGCCACTGAATTGTACACTGGAGACGGTTAAAATGACAAATTTATATTATGTGTGTTTTACTACAATTAAAAAAGAATTTAGGTCAAAGTTAGGGGCAAAATCTAAGTAGGGGTCTGTTAGCTCCATTCTGTCTCATAAATCACCTCAGCCCCATCCCAAACTCAACTGCTGTTAGAATCTGTGTCTTTAGGGGCGCCTGGGTGGCTCAGTGGGTTAAGCGTCTGCCTTCAGCTCAGATCATGATCCCAGGGTCCTGGGATCGAGCCCCGTGTTGGGCTCCCTGCTCAGCGGGGAGTCGGCTTCTCCCTCTGCCCCTCCCCCTGCTCATGCTTGCTCTCTCTCCCTCATTCTCTCTCAAATAAAGAAATAAAATCTCAAAAAAGAAAGAAAGAAAGAAAGAAAAAAGAAGGAAAGAAAGAAAGAAAGAAAAAAGAAGGAAAGAAAGAAGGAAAAAGAAGGAAAGAAAGAAGGAAAAAGAAAGAAAGAAAGAAAAGAAAGAAATCAGTGCCTTTGGCCAGTAGAAAGTTTGACTCCGGGCAGTATCTTCCAGTTGATAAGAACTATGGTGCATACGCTGCTTTATAGCAGTTTGGGAAGTTGGCCGTGACACTGAAGGTTCCACCCAGAGGGGTAAATAAATAAGACATCCACATCGTTCAAACATTAAACATGAAAGGCAGTAAAAAGTCTTCCTCTTACACTTTCCCCATCCACTCACCTCCCATGTCTTACAACAGGTGAGTCTGTTTTTAGTTTCTTGTTTATCCTTCTAGAAAAACGTTAGGTATATACAAGCTATTATGGATATATGTTATTTTTCCCCTCTATTTTTTTGTGTATTTTTTGTTTTTTATTTGAAGTCCAGTAGAGGGGTGCCTGGGTGGCTCAGTCAGTTAAGTGTGCAACTCTTGATTTTAGCTTGGGTCATGATCTCGGGGTTGTGAGACAGAGCCCTGTGCTGGGCTCTGCCCTGGGTATGGTGCTTGCCTTGGGATTCTCTCTCCCTCTGCCCTTCCCCCTTCCTCCCTCTCTTAAAAAAAAAAAAAAAAAAAAGAATTCCAGTATAGTTAACATACAGTATCATATTAGTTTCAGGTGTACAATACAGTAATTCAACAGTTCTCTACATGGCTCAGTGCTCGTCATGACAAGTGCACTCCTTAACCCCCATCGCCTACTCCCCCATCCCCAACCCACCTTCCCTCTGGTAACCACCAGTTTGTTTTCCATAGTTGAGTCTGTTTCTTCATTTCTCTCTCTCTCTCTCTTTTTCCTTTGCAAATTTGTTTTGTTTCTTACATTTCACATATGAGTGAAACCATATGCTATCTGTCTTTCTCTGACTGACTTGTTTTGCTTAACATGATACACTCTAGCTCCATCCATGTCATTACAAATGGCAAGATTTCATTCTTTTTCTGCCTGAATAATATTCCATTACATATATTCCATTACATATATTCCATTCCTTTTCCTCCACGTCCACGTCAACACTTGTTTCTTGTGTCTTTGATTTTAGCCATTCTGACAGGTGGGAGGTGATATCTCACTGTAGTTTTGATTTGCGTTTCCCTGATGATGAGTGACGTCGAGGTCTTTTCATGTGTCTGTTGGCCATCTGGACGTCTTCTTTGGAGAAATGGGTTTATATCTTCTGCTCATTTTTAAATCGGATTGTTTGTTTTTGGGGTATTGCGTTGTAGGAGTTCTTGATATATTTTGGATACTAACCCTTTATCAGATCTGTCACTTGCAATTATCTTCTCCCATCCTGTAGGTTGCCTGTTAGTTTTGTTGATTGTTTCTTTCGCTGTGGAAAAGCTTTTTATTTTGATGTAGTCCCAGTAGTTTATTTTTGCTTATTTCCCTTGCCTTAGGAGACCTCTTTAGAAAGATGTTGCTGCAGCCGATGTCAGAGAAATTACTGCCTGTGCTCTCTTCTAGGATTTTTATGGTTTCAGGTCTCATATTTAGAACCTTAATCCATTTTGAGTTTATTTTTGTGTATGCTGTAAGAAAGTGGTCCAGGTTCATTCTTCTGCATGTAGCTGTCCAGTTTTCCCAACACCCCTTGTTGAAGAGACTGTCTTGTTCTCATTGAATATTCTTTCCTCCTTTATCAAAGATTAATTGACCATATAACTGTGAGTTTATTTCTGGGTTTTCTATTCTATTCCATTAATCCATGTGTCTGTTTTTGTGCCAGTACCATACTGTTTTGATTACTGCATTTTTGGAATATAACTTGAAGTCTGGAATTGTGACACCTCCAGCTTTGTTTTTCTTTTATTAAGATTGTTTTGGCTATTCAGGGTCTTTTGTGTTTCCATACAAATTTTAGGATTGTTTTTCTACTTCTGTGAAAACTGCTGTTGATATTTTGATAGGGATTGCATTAAATCCGTAGATTGCCTTGGGTAGCATAGACATTTTAACAATATTTGTTCTTCCAATCCCTGAGCGTGGAATGTCTTTCCATTTCTTTGCATCATCTTCAATTTCTTTCATCATTGTTTCACAGTTTTCAGAATACAGGTCTTTCATCTTTATGATTAAAGTTTATTCCTTGGTATTTTGTTATTTTTGGTGTAATTGCAAATGGGTTTGTTTCTTTTTCTTTTTTTTTGGAAGATTTTATTTATTTATTTGACAGAGATAGAGACAGCCAGCGAGAGAGGGAACACAAGCAGGGGGAGTGGGAGAGGAAGAAGCAGGCTCCTAGCAGAGGAGCCTGATGTGGGGCTCGATCCCAGAACGCTGGGATCACGCCCTGAGCCGAAGGCAGACGCTTAACCGCTGTGCCATCCAGGCACCCCTGTTTCTTAATTTCTCTTTCTGTTGTTTAGCGTATAGAAATGCAGCAGATATCTGTACATTGATTTTGGATCCTGTGACTTTACTGAATTTATTTATCAGTTCCAGTAGTTTTTTGGTGGAGTCTTTATGGTTTCCCTCTTTTTTAAACACAAATGGTAACACCCTGTTCTGTCGCCTTTTTTGGTTAGAATGTATATTGCTGAACTTTCCATAAAATACATAAGGAGATTCCTTAGTCTCCTTTTACAGCTGTATAATAGTCCAATATATGAAGGTACTATCCTGGGACGCCTGGGTGGCATAGTGGTTAAGCGTCTGCCTTCGGCTCAGGGCGTGATCCTGGCGTTCTGGGATCGAGCCCCACATCAGGCTCCTCTGCTATGAGCCTGCTTCTTCCTCTCCCACTCCCCCTACTTGTGTTCCCTCTCTCGCTGGCTGTCTCTATCTCTGTCAAATAAATAAATAAAATCTTAAAAAAAAAAAAAAAGAGAGGAGTTAATCCTATTGTTATATAAAAAAAAAAAGTATTTTTTTTTGAACCAACACGTTGTCGTTGAACATTTAGCTGTTTCCGATCTTTTGCCATTGCAAGTATGATGAAAACCCTGATGTGGATGTCATTTTGTACTCACGTAAGGATATCTGTGGAAAAGAATTCTGAAAGTGGGTGCTGGATCAGAGGGTATGTGCATTTGTAATTTTGATAAATACTAACAAATTGCCCTTGATACAGGGTGTCAGTTTACTAGCAATGTATTAGAATGTTTGCTAGTCCACACAGTGTGATACCACTTTTTGGCATTTTTACTAGGATAATGAATGAAAGATGATATCTCGGGGCACCTGGGTGGCACAGCGGTTAAGCGTCTGCCTTCGGCTCAGGGCGTGATCCCGGCGTTCTGGGATCGAGCCCCACATCAGGCTCCTCCGCTATGAGCCTGCGTCTTCCTCTCCCACTCCCCCTGCTTGTGTTCCCTCTCTTGCTGGCTGTCTCTCTCTGTCGAATAAATAAATAAAATCTTTAAAAAAAAAAAAAAAAGAAAGATATCTCAATGTGTTTTTATTTTATTTTTTAAAAGATTTTATTTAGTTAGTTATTTATTTGATACAGAGAGCAAGAGAGATTGAGGGAACAAGGAGGGGGCAGGCAGAGGGAGAGGGAGAAGCAGACTCCCCGCTGAGCAACGAGCCTGATGTGGGACTAGATCCAAGTACCCTGGGATCATGACCTGAGCAGAAGGCAAAAGCTTAGCTTAACCGACTGAGCCACCAGGCGCCCCCTCAATGTGATTTTAATTTGCATTTATCATGACTGGGGTTGAGCATCTTTTCATAATAAGAGCCATGTTTCTTTTCTTTTCTGTGGACCATCTGTTTATATCTTTTGCCCATTTTTCTCTTGGGCTATTAATCTTTTTCTCATCAATTTTCAGGACCTCTTTAAATATTAGGGAAATTAACCCTTTGCCTGCAATACAAGTTGAAAATATTTTTCCAAGTTTGTCATTTGTCTTATGACTTTGTTTATGTTATTTGCCTTGCAGATTTTTTCATGTGGCCAATTTATCAATGTATTTTTAGTAGCTTTTGGATTTTGTGATACAATGAGAAAAGCCTTACCGCCTTCAGAGTTATAAGAGAATCCTCTCCTACTTCCTTCTATTTCTTTCATGGTTTCATTTCTTCCCCATTTTAAACTTTGATCCAAATGGAATTTATCCTTATACGAAGTGTAAAGTATGGATCCACCTTTGTGTTTCCAGTGGCTACCCAGTTGTTCCAACACTGTATATTGAGAAATATCTACTCCTCTAGAGGGTTTAGATCCTGTCTGAATTAAATACTATGGGATTGGGGCGCCCGGGTGGCTCAGTCGGTTAAGCATGTGCCTTCGGCTGCGGTCATGATGTCGGGGTCCTGGGCTCAAGCCCTGCATCGGGCTCCCTGCTTTTTCCTCTGCCCCCCACCCCGCTTGTGCTCGCGCTCTATCTCAAATAAATAAATAAAATCTTTAAAAAATTTAAAAACTAAAATAATACTATGGGATGGAGTAGTTTACCAGAGTCCCTACCCTACGTGGATTCTATCTTTTGTCCCCCATCCCTGTGGACTGCAGCGAACGTTTCTGGACATGACCCCGTGCTTTGCTCACCAGTCTGCATTCCCAGCTTCTCCCAGATCTCATCCCGTAATTGACCCCTAGCTTGTCAACTCTTTGATGCTTTTTAAAAATTTTGTTATATTTTGTCCAGCTTAGAATTTTTTCTTTGTGGAGAAGATGGCTCTAAATTACCCAGTCTACCACTACCAGAAGAGGAAGTTCTGGGGTTTGGTAGTAGAGTCCCGTTATGCTGAACCAGTCTTGAATTCCTGGAATAAACCCCATATGGTCATGATATATTAATTTAATATGCTCTGTTTTATTTACTAATAATACTGCATTGGGCTTTTGGCACTAATATTACTGAGATATGTTTGTCTATTTCGCGGAGTCTTTTACTGGTTTGGTTTCAGTCCTGTGATAATACTTTTTAAAGATTTTGGAAATTTCTCTTCTTTTTCTATAGTATGTAACAGTTTAAACAGCTCAGCAATTATCTTCTCTTTAAAGGTCTGGTAGAATTCCCCTGTGAAACCATGTGATGCAGTGGTTTTAACTGTAGTCATTGGGACCCTTGCTGAGGGGCTGCGGAGGGACAGGTGTAACCTAAATGACAGACGATATTTGATCCACACCAGTGCACACAGCTGGAGCTGGAGCAATTGTGTGATTTAAAATATTTTAATTCTAGTAAATTTTTAATACCATGAAATTATAAAGATTAACTCTTGGTTTTTGTTGTTGCAAGAGTCAAAAAGCTTTCAAGTTTTTTCTTTTACTCATTTCATGCCCTAGTCTTTTTCAGGGATCGAAATGTGTTGGGCCACTTCCCAAACATGCATTCTGCCTTTCTTGGCTCTCAGAGCTCTAAAGATGTGTCTGGTTGCTCCAGGCCATAGTGATAACCCTTCCTCCAATCCCCAAAGTTAATCTCCTATAAAATTTGACATTTGCTCATCAAAAACAATTCCTATTTCTGGGCCACTTATCTGTGCTGTTCTCTCCCAAGGGGAGAGGGTTTCATCTCTTTGATTAATCCTGTAAGTGGAGTAAATGTGATCATTAGGAATAAAGATGAAAGCAAGATGGGGAGGCGGAGATCAAATTTACACTCTAAAGCAAAATTAAAACAGAACAGACAAACAAAATCCCAATAACAGCAACAGCCCAAAACTCTTTTAGGAAACAATGTGCTATTTAATGTGCTATAGGCTTTTTTGTCATTTCCCCTTCCGAGGGAAAAATCACGCAGAGAGACCCTGATGCACAGACAAAGGGCCTCAGGTTAAAAGCGACCTTTCTGCAGCGGCCTGGTTTCATAGGAAGTATGGGATGTAGAGTGTAATTTGGGGCTTCAAAGTAGCAGGACACTGAAGGCATCTGCATTGGAACCCTGCCCTGCCCTCACAGCCCTGGAAAAGAAGGTGGGAGCCAAGTTCACTGCCAAGATCAGAAGTGCTCCAATTTCAGGATATTGTTCTGTCCAGCCAGTACCTATCTCTACTATGGGACTGATTGATTTTGCTGGCTGAATGGAGTTAGTTAGCCACTAATTAGGGGAAGCTACAAATTCTAGTTGCCCACATTCATGTCTGTCTCATGTGCATATTGCAATCTCCTTGAGGGTGGGTATTATATTTTTATTTTTTAAAAAGATTTTATTTATTTAATTGAGAGAAAGAGAGGGAGAGAGAGAGAAAGAGAGCACGGCGGGGGGGGGGGGCAGAAGGCAGAGAGAGAGGGAGAAGCAGGCTCCCCGCTGCGCAGGGAGCCCTAGGGGCTTGATCCCAGGACCCTGAGATCATGACCTGAGCTGAAGGCAGATGCTTGGCTGAGCCACCCAGGTGCCCCGAGGGTGGGTATTATATTTTTAATTTCTGATTTCTCAATGCCTGGCACAGAGTACACGCTCAGTACATGAAAGAAAGAATAAAATAATTAAAAATAATGGTTTACATGAATTCATCCATTCATTCCTTTATCTATTTATTTATCTATTTATTTATTTATTTATTGTGTACGTGGGTTAGGCCCTATGCTGGGTGCTGGTAATAGATCCGAGGACATCTCTGGTCTCCGCCCTAATGAGGTTTGTGGTCCAACGGCACAAAATGTTCAAACGCCAGAGATGGTCAGAGGAGGGACGGGGGATGTGGGCTCAACCCACGCTCTAGACAGGCTTCCCACTCGCTGTCCGTGGGACTTGCGGAGCGCAGAGCAAAAGAGTCTTGGGAGAGATGACTCAGATTCTGGGGGCCTCTCACTGCCTCTACCCCTGTGCAGTGAGTAGCGATGCTCTCCTCGAGTAAGAAGAAAGCCAGGGCGCCCCCCTCGAAGGCCGCTCACAGCCCGAGGAACAATGCGCAGAGATTGTCATCTGCACCCGGCTGTTACAGGAGAAGGAAGACCAACAGAGACTGGAAGAAAAACTCCCGGCTTGCGCAGATGGTGGGGGTGTGGTTTCCCGAGGCAAGCGCTCCAAATCAGGCGGCGGCGGCGGCGCGCCCCCTGCTGGATCCAAGGTCGTTCTGCAACTAGCGCGCGTCAACCAAGCCAGGTGGGAGGAAGGCAGCTCCCACTGGAAAGTCAGAACCAGCAACTTTCCTTGTTCCTTCTAAAGGCAGAAAACAAATCCCCAAAGGGAGAAAATCTACCAAGGCTGATCCAGGGACCCCATATCCCGTACCTTCTGGGGAAATTAGGAAGGAACCAGGAGTGGATAAGCGGTAAAAACTCCATCTTGTAGCCTTGGCTACCCCTTCTACTGACCAACTCACTAACCCCTTCGATTCCCATTTTGGGCTCACCCTGAGAAAAGTTACATGAATTGTTATAAAACATCCGTCCCCCTCTTTTTCCTGCAAATAAAAGGACCCTGGGAGTGGGTGATAATACAGATAGCATCACTTGTAAGAGGTGTGTCTAGCTTACTGGCATCTCCCTTCTCCCCCTCCCACAACAGCATATAATTTGAGGATTTTCTTAAAAGAAAGACTTTAACGCCCCCAACTAATCTTTTCCAAACAGCGATAATTATAAATTCCAAACAAAACTTTGAGGCATGTGAGCCTCTCTCAGGCTTTTTATTTCAATAGATCTGCTAATTAAAAGCTATAATTTAACAAATAATGACCTAACCATCTCACTTTGAAACCAAACAAAAACCTACCACTAAAATGTTGGACTAGATAAAGATAATGAATCCAGGCGCAATTCAGACTCCTGCTGGGCCCATGCTGGCCCCCTTCCAGCAACAGGCCTGACGCCTTTGATTAGAAGCAATAGTTTTCCAAACCATTTGGAGCAAACTCACTACAGGGAGGATAAGTGAGCAATTTGTGAGGCTAAGTGTTTTTTTGGACCCACTCCCACTGCTGATGGAGCAGGATGGAATATTTATCCCTTCCTTGCCCTCATTCATTGTCACTTGGTCAATTTCATTTTCTCCCTGACCCTTCTTCGACCCTCTGGGGAGAAAGTTGTTTCCGACATAACAAGCAGGAAGGAATCACGGAAAGAAAAACTAGCGATGAAACGGGGTGAGGCGCACTGCATACAGCATCCTCAGTGGTTAATAAAATAATAAACGATGGAAGCAAGATTGCTTCCCACCTACTACGCCCCCTCCCTTAGCTGGGAATTGGGCATCTGTGCCAGCCTAAAAATAGCCCAGTGTTCTGGAACCTCCCCCGCAGCCCAAGCTCGCACCAGTCGCCAGTGTGTGCCATCCGTCTGCTCTGGGGAGCGCTCGTTCTCCATGGCAGGAGGGCTGCAAACACTGGCCCCTTCCTGGAATCCTGGAAAGGGGAGAAAATTGGGTACATCCGAAAGGCATAGGGAGGGGCAAAGGGCTCCCCGTGGAGCTGAGACAGGAGGAGGGGGCACTGGGTGAGACCCCAGGGGAAGACAGAGATGGACGCTGAATCTATCTGTAGATGTAGGGAGGAAGGAGCTGCCAGGTGTATGCACGTCACACTCCCACCTCCAGGACCTCATCCTGGACTGTTACCTCCCTAGGAACTGCTCCTGCTTTGAAATCTTAAACCCTAAGGTCCCTCTCTCTTGAGTACAACTCCTGTCCGTTATCTCCCTCTCCCCATCGTTCTACCTGTTAACCTATTGCTCAGCCTTAAGTAGACCTGCTAACAGTGTCACCCTCCTCCTCCACGATACCATACATTGAATGCTGGCAATGTGCCCCGCACTTCTGCTAAGTATTATACGTGGATTGATTCAATTAATTCTCGCAACAACCCTAAAGCAATAGTAACAGATTTTTTTTTTTTAATCCTTTGTTCCCTCATTTTTTTCCTTTGGTTTCTTCCTGTCCAAACCAACTTTACTGCGTGAACAGTTCTGCATGTCTGCTACCACCAGAGTTCTTCTCTGAGGAATGTGGTTAGCTTCTGGGAGTTTCTTGCTTTGCCCCTGGGTCATGTGACTAAATGATTCTTCTGGCACTCACAGGTTGGTTCCGGAAATGGGGCCCAAGCCCAAAGTGGCTATGGATGGGTTGGACATAGAACAACCAACCACCCACATATGAGCCTGTGAGAGTCTGTCCAATAGGGATGCTCCATATTGGGTAGTGACAACATCAGCCAATCAGATTTTCTCTGGAGGGTCTAATGCCAGGTGCACCCTGGGACAAGAGAAGAAGTGACAAATAACAACCACAATAACTGTGTGTACCCGGATGTGTGCTTCCCAAGTGCCAGGGGCTCTGCCCCACACATCCCAAGTTTTACCTGATTTAATCTTCCAGCGGTCTTACAACATAAATACTATTAGCAACCCCAACTTTAGAATGAGAAAACAGAGGCTTGAGCAGGTTAACCTACTTGTCATGGGTCATCCAGCCATGGAAGGGAGGAGATTCAAACCCAGGCAGGGTGGCTTATGAAACTGTCTTCTGTTTTTAAAAATAATTTAAAGTTTTAAATTAAAAAAGGATAACAGATGGTTGCCAGGGCTTGGGGGGCAGGGGATGAATAAGCAGAGCCCAGAGGATTTTTTTTAGGGTAATGAGACCGCTCTGTATGATACTGTAATGGTGGATACATGCCATTTTATATTTGTCCAAACCCACAGACTATACAACACGGAGAATGAACTCTAGTGTGACCTGTGGACTTTGGGTGATTACGCTGTGTCAGCATAGGTGTGTTGGCCGCAACAAATGTATCACATTGGTGGAGGATGGTGATCACGGGGGAGGCGATACATGGGGGCAGGGGTGTCTGGAAAATCTCTGTACCTTCTGTTCAATTTTGCTGTGCATCTAAAATTGCTCTAAAAAAGAAAGTCTGTTAAAAAGAAAGATAATAGAGTCACATGATCCAAATGTTTTTTATTTTTATTTTTTTAAAGATTTAAAAAAATTATTCATTTGAGAGGGAGAGAGAGAGAGAGAGAGAGAGAGCACAAGCAGAGGGGCGGAGGGAGAAGGAGCAGCAGAGTCCACACTCAGCAGGGAACCCACAAAGGGCTTGATCCCAGGATCCCGAGATCATGATCTGAGCCAAAGGCAGCGTTTACCCAACTGACCCACCCAGGTGCCCCGATCCAAATGTTTTTTGGATAAGTATTCAGTAAGCAAGTATTCAGTAAAAAGCATAAACAAGTATTCAGTAAAAAGTTTGCTTCCTACCACTGTTCTCCATCCTTCCAGCCCTAACCCATCCTCACCTCTGAAACCACTCATATTAATTTCTCAGGTATCTTTAGAGAACTTCTTTATGCAAATGCAAGTATGTGCAAATATATATTCTTATTTTCTACCTTTTACAGAAAAGGTACATACTCCATGCCCTGTTCTGTGCCTTGTGTTTTCCCTTAATAAAGTGTCGTGGAGAAACTTCCACGTTGGTTTGGTCCTTTTCTTTTTTTAAATCTGCATACTATTCCAGTAGCAGATGCGTGTGGGTTTATCTGTAGAATAAATTCTATAAGACAGGATTGCTGGGTTAAAGGGACTATACCTGTGTTATTTTGATAGCTATTACCAAATTGCCCTTCATAAGAGTGATGCCAGCTTCCCTCCCAGCAGCATGTGTGAGAGGGCATGGCCCCCTGCAGAGAGGGCAGGTCTTCTCAACCCTCTGCTAGATTGCTTTATCTACTGGGGCTTCCTCCATGGCTAGACTGCCAATGAGCCATTGTTCTAGTTCTCCCTGGGTCCCTGGGTCAACATGTGGCCGCCAAGAAGGTGTCCTCGCTGCCTCACTACCCTGAGGATGGTAATGCCAAAGTTGATGTTTCCATCTTTTTTTTAAGATTTTATTTATTCATTTATTTGAAAGAGAGACCGAGAGAGGGTGAGAGAGCAGAAGCAGGGGGGGCAGCAGAGGGAGATGGAGAAGCAAGCTCCCTGCCGAGCAGGGAGCCCCCTGTGGTGCTTGATCCCAGGACCCCAGGGATCACGCCCTGAGCCAAAGGCAGACGCTTAACCAACTGAGCCACTCAGGTGCCCCAAAGTTGGTGTTTCCTACAGTGTGGCCTGGGACGGCAGCGTCAGCATCACCTGGGAACTTGTTAGAAATGCACATTCTCAGGCCCTGCCTGAGACGTACCGAACCAGAAACTCTGAGAACTAGTCCCAGAACCATGTTGTAAACAAGCCCTCTGTGTGATTCTGATGCATGCTCAGGTTTGAGAACCATCCCGTCCTACGGGAAACTGAGAAGTCCCTTCCTTGTGTCCTGGAAGAACCGCATAATGCAGCCAGTACCCATGATGCAGTCATCAAGATGGTGGATCAACTTACTTGACTTCTTCGGAGCCTTTGGCTCATGACTGCGGCCGCCTTCTTGAAACGCTCTACTCACTGGTTTGTGTGAGTCTTCTCTCGTGGTTTCTCTCCCACACCTCTGGCCTCCTTCTTCAGCTTCCTTTGAGGGCTCCTCCTTACCACCCACCGTGACTTCGCAGTTCTTAGTGATCTTTCTGACACCCACTGCTCTCCTCGCTCTACCAGCATCTGAGCGGCCTCCCCAGTCCACACCTCCAGGCTAAGCTCTCCTCAAGCTTCATGCTGGTATAAACTTTTGCCACTTGGATGGCCCACAGCCACCCCAGACTCATCTTTTCAAAAACCGAGTTCCTTGTCTTCTCAAGCATTCTCCTCCAGAGGACTGGAAATTCCAGAACTCTAATCCTATGGTTGGTTTCTCCTGGCAAGCAGACCCCATCCTTAGAGATGGTCCGAAAGTCACCTCATGAATACAATGAAGGACACCTTTATTGCTCCCATCACTTAGGAAGTTCCCAGGGTTTTAGGAGCTGTGCCAGGAACAGGTTGTTTCAATGAGTGGGCCGTATGCGACTCTGTGAGGCTTATACAGAACAGTTAAAAACACATCTTACGGGGGCGCCTGGGTGGCTCAGTAGTTAAGCATCTGCCTTTGGCTCAGGGCGTGATCCTGGAGTCCTGGGATCGAGCCCCACGTCAAGGCTCCTCTGCTGGGAGCCTGCTTCTTCCTCTCCCACTCCCCCTGCTTGTGTTCCCTCTCTCACTGGCTGTCTCTCTCTGTCAAATAAATAAATAAAATCTTAAAAAAAAAAAAAACACACATCTTACGTAGGGGAGGTGGGTGGGGGGATGGGGTAACTGGGTGATGGGCATTAAGGAGGGCACGTGATGGAATGAGCACTGGGTGTTACATACAACTGAGGAATCACTGACCTCTACCTCTGGCACTAATAACACACTATATGTTAATAAAATTGAATTTAAAAAAAATTTAAAGTCGGTTAAGCATGTGACTCGGTTTCGGCTCAGGTCATGATCTCACGGTTCTGAGATCGAGCCCTGCGTTAGGCTCCCCGCTCAGTGGGAGTCCACCTCGGATTCTTTCTCTCCTTCTCCCCCCCACCCCGTTCCTACATGCTCTCTCTCTCTCAAACAAATAAATCAAATCTTTTAAAAAAAACATCTTACAAGATTTTTCTAAGAATTATTTGAAAGAGGCTTTCAACAAAAGTGTGATTTCGGTGAGTGGAACATATATTCACCCGGTAGTGCTTATATCCATGTATTTGAGAACACTTTTTACAAGATGTTTCTTTTTTTTTTTTTTAAGATTTTATTTATTTTTTTTGACACAGAGAGAGAGACAGCCAGCGAGAGAGGGAACACAAGCAGGGGGAGTGGGAGAGGAAGAAGCAGGCTTCCAGCGGGAGGAGCCTGATGTGGGGCTCGATCCCACAACGCCGGGATCACGCCCTGAGCCGAAGGCAGACGCTTAATGACTGAGCCACCCAGGCGCCCCTACAAGGTGTTTCTAAGAAGCGATCTGAAAGATGCCTTCGGCACAATGGTGTGGCACTGAGTGGAACATATGGCCGTTCTCTGAAGCTTATACAGATAGGCTTAAAAAGACTTCCTAAAGGTTTTCGAAAGATTGTTTAAAAGATGATTTCAGGGGCGCCTGCCTGGCTCAGCCAGTAGAGCGTGCAACTCTTGATCTCAGGATTGTGAGTTCGAGCCACACGTTGGGTGTAGAGATTATTTAAAAACAAAATCTTAAAAAAAACCAATTTTAGCACAGTGTTTGTTCAGTGAGTGGGTAATGCGTATATTGAATGTTTAAGAGCACTTCTTAGAAGATGTTTCTATGATGTTATTTGAAAGGAAACTGGGTGAAGAATTTATGGGAACTCCGTACTATCCTCTCAATTTTTATGTAAATCTAAAGTCATTAAAAAATAGTCTATTTTCAAAAAGTAAAAAAAAAAAAGTCTAGGTTTTGAAAGAGATGAAAGGGAAGGGGTTCCTCAGCTCGGCAGCAGGGGTAGCCTCGGCCAGCTGGAGGAGAGGAGAGGCGGGTGCACACAGATATTTCTGCGAGCCCTAAGCAGGAAGTTGAGGGTTCACACCTGAGGGCCTCAATTTCTCCTCCTTGACACTGAAGGGGGGGAGGCTCCCTGCTGAGACACTTGTGGAAAAACTGTGGGTTGCATGTGGTGAAATTTGGAGAGCCCCTGAGGGGAGCGGAGGAAGAAGCTGACCGGAGGACAGAAAAGAGCCATTTCCTGTCGCCTCGCAGATTCGTGCTGCAGGCCTCTCCGAGAGCAGGGCCTTGCGGCCTAAACCTAGAGGCCCAGATGGACGGTCTCCCGGGAGTTTCACGTCTTGACCAGCAGAGGGCGCGGACACACCACACAATTTTTCCTTTGCTTCTCCACATCCCCTGGTCTAGATTTCCCAATTTTCTCTTTCCAAAGTTCCAAAGACTTTGATTCCAGGAGTAAAAAGTTCTGAGTTAGCCATGTTTGCAGGATGAGAAGCTCTTTGAAACAGCCCCAAGGAACACCTTTGAAGAGAAAGAATTTGGTTATGCTTCTGGAAGCTTCTTTTACTTGCTTCCCTCAAGGAAGAGCCGGCAGCATCCACGCTGGCCATTACTGAACACCCAGTGCATGTCAGGTGATGTTCTAAGTGCTGTCTCATTTAATCCTCACAACTACCTCTGGTGGTTATTATCACCCCCATTTTACAGCCAAATAAACAGTCGCAGAGAGGTTTAAGGGGGTTACCAGAAGATCATTCCTATCGTGCTAAGCTGCATTGCCATTTGGTTTTAACCAGTTAACAATTATTCAACAGACATGTGTGCTGGGCAGCCTGTCCTGGGAGACGCTCTGTGAGGAAAGGATCCTGTGTCAGTAAATTTGGCAAAGCTGCAAACCATCTCTGTTTCTGTGCGTATCAGCACAGTGGAGAGAGAATCCTAGGAGGCAGGTGGCAAAGAAACCTGCTTGGGGCAGCAGCTCTTTCTGCCCACGGGTCCTGTCCCCGTGCTTTAATAAACCACCAATTGTGCACCAAAGACGCCTCAAGAATTCTTTCTCGGTCGTCGGCTCCGGACCCCACCCCACTGAACCTCGAGAGTATTCCGTGTCCTCATCACATGGAGTTCACGGCCAGGTGCAGACCCAGGGCAGAACAGAAAAGCTTCGGCCTTGACATTTCACAGATGGAAACAAATTTCTGCACCGTCACGGTTGGGCTCAGAGAGAAAGCATCTTAACTCAGGCACAGGATGAAAAGGCCCTAGAATCCTGGCCCAGGCAGGAACAGCGGTACCTGCTCCCAGGAGACCGCGCTGGTGTCACCTTAGGCATGGCTCCTACACTCCGGGAGCCTCAGTTTCCTTGTCTGTTAAATGGGGACACCAAACCCCTGCTTGTGGGGCCGTCGGCTTCTAGCACCCCCCACAGCACGCCGTATGTCTGCAGCCCCTTCCAGTTTATCAGCCATGTCACACTTGGGGTGGAGAAGGGGGGGGACAAAAAAAAAAAAAAAGAAACCTGCTTGGTTTTGTTCAAGCCCATCATTTTTCAAATGTATTTGTCCAGAGAACTTTTGTTGTTGCTGTTAACGCCTGTTCACATCACAACAAACTTTGTGAAGTGCTGTGGTCAGCTCTACCGTGGTGGCGGGGAGGGGAGAGACCAGACTTGTTTGCGAAGGGTGTTTGGGTAGCCGGGTGCAGGGAAAGATGAAGCGTAGATAGACTGAGGCAAGAAGATCAGTGAGAGCAGTTTGGGGACGCTTCTACCATGAGGCAGTAGCCATGAGGGTGAAGAGGAGGGAACAGACTGGAGAGCAAACCAGGAGGTAAAAGCAACAGGCTCAGTGGACCATCGGACGGTGCGGATCTGGGAGGGTAGTGGACAGTGAAGACGGGAAGCGTGTAGGATTGGCTCCTGGGTTTGCAGCGGGAGTAGTCGGGAAGATGATGATCTTGTTCATTCACCAAGATGGGAAGCCAAGGAGAAGAGGTGGGTATTTGCGTTGTGATGTCTGCAGAAGAGTATTCCAAAAGCAAGGAACATGGATATGCATGTTGGGAGAGAGCTTGCAGCTGGAAACAGAGATCTGACATTGAAGGGGTTGTTGGAAGAAGAGGAGCTAACAAAAAAGAAAAAAAGTGGGAAGAGACCAAAAGAGAGGTGCATATCAGGAAGCAGGGGCACTGTTTCTGGAAGGAGGGAGTTGTCAGCTGCTTCAGAGCTCATTGGTAGAGCAAGCAGGGTGGGAACTGGAGCTGGACATCATGTCAGCCGTGTAGGAAGTCACGATGAATGTAGTTTCAGCAGAGTAGAGAGAAGCTAATCCAGATTATTACGGGATGCAGAATTGAGGCAGGAGGGGTGGTGGTGGGTAGGGCGAAGCAGGATCAAGGGAAGGTTTTGTTATATTCAGGACCACTTCTGCGAGATAGTCGCCCAATCCTGTTGCAAATAATTCCTCTAATCCATGGATACGCACATCACTCCATCTATCAAGAGACGGAATCTATTTTCCCTCCCTCTGGGCTGGCCTTGAGACTTGCTCTGACCTAGAGAGTTGGCAGAAGTGGTGTCCCAGCTCTTCCCACCAAGCTCAGCCTTAAGAGAACCAGCAATATCCCTTTTTCCCTCTTGGAACCCAGCGGCCACGCTGTAAGGAAGTCCGAGCTATCTTGCTGGAGAGATGGCCCATGCAGAGAGGCCCCTGGAGAGGGCGAGAGGGGACTTCTTGGGCATTCCAGCTCCAGAAAAGATCCCAGATGAATGAAATCACGTCAGTGACCCAAGCTGACATCACACAAGGCAGAAGAACTGCCAAATCAACCCACAGACTCATGAGAAATAACAGACTGGTATTTGAAGCCACTTGGGGTGGTTTGTCATGCAGCAATGGATAATTGGAATAGTGCCTTATTTCTGGACTGAGGGGAAGGGGCCGGGGGGGAGAGACACTGATTCATGACAGTGGAGGAATAACTGATGGAGTGAGTTTGTCCAGGGGGGCTGAAGGGACAGCCCTGGGCAGAGGGAGAGCTGCTTCTCCCCCTGACACAAAAGCAAAGGAGAGTGTGGGCACAGAAGCGTTATAAGGTGGGAAGCTGGGAATTTCCTTGCCCCAGCCCCCACGTGACTTCTGCGTTCATTGTGGACGCTGAGGGTGGGGCACTGCCAAGAGTGAAGTGCCCCGATGAGGCGGGGGTGCAGGTGTGCCCTGGAGGGCTGGCTCTGTGCTGAAACCCACCGACAAAATTACGAACCCACACTGAGCGCCCAGTAGGTCTCAGCTCACCTGCTCTCTGGGGTAAATGGTGCAGGGGACAGAGGGACACCGGACTCTCGGGGACTTTGACTCACGTCCTGGCTGGTCTTATGATGTGTGGCTCCCCTTTAGGGTATTGGACTAGATTAGTGATTCTCAACCTTTTTGGGGTTATGGATGCCCCTGACCATCTGATAAAAGCCTATAGATGTAACTCTTTTTCTTTTTTTTCCATTTTGATCCCAAAGATTTTATTTACTTGAGAGTAAGGAGAGAGAGCGCGGGTGCACAAGAGCAGGGGGCGGGGCAGAAGGAGAGGGAGAAGCAGCAGACTCCCCGTCAGAGCAGGGAGCCAGACCCTCGATTCCAGGACCCTAAGATCACAACCTTAACCGACTGAACTGCTCAGGCGTCCCTCGATGTAACATTTTAGATAAACTCCATAGTTTATTTATTAGTCTGTCCGCATCCACGAAGACGGGTTTGTGTTTCATTTACCGCTCTCGAGACGAGAACAGTGCCTGACGGGTAGTAGATGTTCCGTAAGTACTGAGGAGTGGATTTGGGGGGATGCAGAGACCAACCCCCCCCCGAAGTTAGCCAAGGTTCAGCATCCTGAAATCAAATGATCTCTTTCTGTCTCAAGATTCTTAGAGTCTATGAAATTCCACGCTGAGTGCTTCTGATGTGGACCGTGTAGCTCGCTCGATCAAAGCCAAACTTCTAGCCCTTACCCCGGGAAGACACATCTACTCTACAGATCCTAGGTACAGGGGCCAGAAGTTCTTTTAAACGCCTTCTGTGTTTTATCCTATTTAACCTTCACACCACCCAGTGGGGAGGATTCTCTTTTCCTAATTTTTTAAATGAGGAAACTGAGGCTCGGGGAGGTTAAATAACTTACCTACAGGCGTCCAGCTGATCAAAGGAGGAGCTAGGAGCTGAGGCTGAGTGTGTCTGGCTCACAATCCACGGAAAGATCTGCCATGTCCTAAGGACCCTGAGGTAAAGGGTACACTTCTTGCCTCCATCGTAAGTCCAGTGGGTGGGGTTGGGGGGCTGTAGATGACAGTCCTCCTATCCCACCAGAGTTGCGGCTGGAACCTCACCGTAGGCTGTGTCAGGAATATTCCCAAGAGAGGGAGACCCGGTTGGCCTGGGTCATCCGTTGAAGGCCCCTGGAGCCAAAGCCGCTTTCCTCACTGAAGCTTCCACGAATCCCTGTGATGATGGTGAATTCAGCTGTGCTCCCATGTGTCCTCGCCTAAACCCACAAAGAAAACAGTTCGGATACCTGACCTTCCATGAACCGCTAATCCTTTGGGAGGCTCTGTTTCCGTATCTATGAACGGCGCGAAAGGACAGCCACAGCAAAGTGCTGTCCTAAAGCTGAGAGAGACACCTGCGGGCCCTGGAGACTCTGCTCTCTTTCCCCCCTTCCCAGACCCACCCCAAGCAGGTGCCCTGTCTCTACCTGGGCTCTTTCCCTTACCGGGGAATGACATAGCCAAAGGTGGTGGGGGGGATTATAGCAGTCCCCAAGAAGTCACTGGGAATGGTACAATAAATAGAACCAAGGCTTTGGAGTTAGGGTGAACTTCGTCTTCCTGAGACTTCGCTTATCTCTTCTGAAAAACAGGGAAACAGATACCAGAACCCTGCAGGGTGTCGCAAAGAATCAGTAAGCTCATAGAACCCGGCTCAGAGCCTGGCCCCGTGACGGCTAGCTCACAGGATTTACATGAGTGACCACCGGCCTCCCTGGCCTCTGGGCAGCCCGCTCCCTGCCCCTCCAGCCAACTCCCCTCTCCGGGTCTTAGCTCGTAAATCTCCTTCACACAGAGGGCGATAAATCAGGGGGCTGTGGGAGACCCCCCAGCTCCCCGCGCCTTCCCTCCCCCTCCTGGGGAGGACCTGGCGCAGGAAGCCCCAGGGACAGGGTGGGCGGGGCCGCCCCAGACCCGCCCAGTGCGGCTTGTTAATTACAGGCCCGGAGCCTACGGGGGGCGCTGGGCACGTCTAGGGGAGCCTGGAGGGGCGGGGGCAGGACACCTGACAGGCTCCCAAATTCGGAGGGCCTTGTTGAAATGACAATCTTGAAAGCAACAAACTGTAGTATGTTTATATATAAATAAAATATAAACAGAATAGCAATAGCTAACATTGATTGAGAGACTGCGCCAAACCGGGCTAAACACTTTATTAATTCATTCATCAAATATTTATTGAATGTCTATTCCGTGCCAGGAATGTTGCATATAATATCTCCTGAACATCCCCAAATAGCCCTGCAAGGTAGTCATTATGGTTCCCATCTTGCAAGCGGAGAAATCCCAGCGAGAAGTGATTAAGTGACTTTTCCAAGGTCACTATGCTAGTGAGTAGTGGGTCCAGGACTCGTACCCCTGGTTATCCGTCCTTGGAGCTTAAACTTTGAGTAGATCATACCGCATCTTTGCTACCACTTGCCTCACTGTCTTCCCGCTCCACTAGGAGCGGGGTGACCTTGGGAAAATGCCTTTGCCTTGCTGAGTCTCATTTGTCTTTGTTGGCAAAAGAGGAACTCTTCCCTGCCTACCTCACATGGAGTTGGGAGGATCAGACTAAACCGAAGTTTATGGAAATGCTTTTTAAAACTGTCTGTAGAATAAAGCAAACGTGAAGAGAATAAACGAGAAGGAGACAGTGAGAAGGTCTATCCTGTGTGCGGTTGGAGGACCATAAGAAGAGAAAAACAAAAAGCAGCAGAAGCAGTGTTCGAGAAGATACAGGTGAGGAATTTACCAGTCTGGGGAGAGATAACAAATGACAAATTCAAGAAGCCCACACACATTTAGCTAAAAAACACACACATTTAAATGTGTCCTAGGGAACCTTCAAAACAATCAAAACCACCAAAAACAATGCGAAGCTTTCAAAACCAATCTGGGGGAAAAATTACCTTCAAAGGAGCAACAGTTCCTCGGAAGCTGGGATCTCATCTCAGCACTGGAAGTAAAAAGACAACATCGTAGCTTCAAAGTGATTTTCTAAAAATGTAATCGTCAACCAAAATTTGTATAGGAGAACCAAAGGTGAGAGGGCCGTCACCGGCAGGTGTTCAGTGGAGAAAACTCTCAAGACTGTCATTGAGGCAGAAATAAATGGCCCCAGCTGGAATGTCTGAGATACAGGGGGTAAGGCAGAGCAAAAGAAATTCGTGAATATATGAGCAAATTTAAGTGAATAGTGATTATATTTTTAAAAAAATCTGTAAAACACTGTATGAAAAGTAAATCGGTTAAGGTGATGTTAGACGCAGCTCTGCTCCAGGCATGAAGAAGGGCCCAGACTTCTGTTCCCTTTTGACTCCATCATCTTTAGCTTGTGGCTCCCACGGCTGCCCTCCATCTTCAAGCCAGGAGGAAGGCGAGTGTGGAGGCTGCTTACGGGAAGTTAGTATGAACGGGACTGGGAGTGGCCTACATCACTTCTGCTCACATGCATAGGAGAGCCCAGCCAACTGCAGGAAAGGCCAGGGCTTTCAACTGTTGGCTGAAAACAACAATGAACATTAATTATTTCACAGTTTCTATGTGTCAGGATTGGAGGAACTGCCTACGGGATGGATTTCTTCTCCTTTTTTTGCATGATGGAGTATGCATGTGACTCCTAGAACTCCTGCAGCTATTTTGCCACCATGAGGGAAGCCACCTGGAGAAAGAAACATACAGAGATATAAAAGAATCACAGAAGAATAATCAGAGGGATGATTAAACTAGACAAAAGGATTCTATAATTCCCATGGAAGTGTGAAGGGCCAAGAACATCGAAAACAATTCTGAAAATGAACAAGGAGGCCAAGGGATTGCCAGATCACACGAGGATTAAACGGAAATGGCTGGAGGTGGCATTATAGAGATGTGGCGTCCTGAATCACTGGAGACAGAATAAGCTATTTACCAAACGGAGTGGGAAAATTTGGCACCTGGGTTCTAATAATAATAAAAATAGAAATGTAAAAATAATGAAAGCAATAACAGTAATAGTAAAGACTACCATTCATTGACACCATTCAGTTTATCTCGTATCCTCACACCAACCCCACAAAGTTGGTGTTACCATTCAGTGTTCCCATTTGACCGGTGAGAACACTGAAATTCAAGAGGGCAGAGATGGTCCCTTGAGACCACACCTGGCTCTCAGCCTCCTGGGCGCTGGGGGTGGGGGGACCCTGTTTCTCTGCCCCAATACCAGTACCCTGTCCTAAGAATTCCAGGACAGAGCAGTGGCTGCCTCCCAGGGAGACGGGGAGACAGAGTCCTCAGTCTACACCAGGTTTAGCCCTGGGACCCAGAATTCCTCCCTCACCCCTGAATGACCCTGGGGCAGATCTATGGCTGATGAGAACCGGGCTAAAATCATAGAGGCCCTTTGTCATTGCTTTAATGAGAAGCCAATCACCAGGTCATTAGTGGGTGGAGGTGATAAGGAGTTTGGTACTGGGGGGGAAGGGAGGAGGATGCTCTTAGTTCCTGGATGATTTACAGCTCTAGTGGCCAGACTGGCTGGGGAAGAGAGTGGGGCGGTGGCAGGAGGAGAAAGTACATTCGTAGAACACTTTAGAGGGGCCAGGCCCTGTGCTGAAAGCGTAACATGCTGTTTCATTGAATCCTCACAACTGTACCGATGAAGCAGTACTATGACATGTCCCCACTTTACAGACAAGGAAACTGAGGCACAGAGCAGTTGATGGTCTTATCCTAGAGCCCAAACAAGCACTCTGCTGTTAAGTGTTACAGGCACAGCAGACGTGAGGGTAGGTCAAGAAATATTCTAGCTTTAGAGCAAGAAGGAACAAGCTATCAGGATGTGCTTGACGGAGGGAAGTTACTCTGTGGGCTGGGGTTTTGGGGTAGGGTCGAGGGCCCTATGCCTGCATGAACTTGGAAGAAAGAACTCCTGGGTGCTCAGTCTGCCTTCAAGAGGGTGACAATCATAATGACAATACCGTAGTAAGGGTCTCTATGCCAGACACAGCACCAAGCGTTTTCGGTGCATGGTGTCATTTACTCATCATAATCTGGTTAGGAGGCAGTTACCAATCCATTTTAGAGATGAGGAAACTGAGGGTCAGAGAGGTGAAGTCACCTAGCCCAGTTCTCAGAGCTGGTACATGGTAGGTACAGGATTGGCTGGGGAGTCTGTGTTGTCAGGATTCTTGGTTGTAAACAACAAAACCCGATCTGGTTCACTAAAGCGGAACAGGAACTTCCTGGGTAGCCTGGAGGCAGCTCACAAGATCAATGGAAAGAAAGGCTGGGGATCAAGTCTGGGAAACTCATGGGAATTACAGGAAACTGGGTGGCTGGACCCCGGCCTAGGCAGTAAGCCCCAGGACGCTGGAGGCTCCCGGCCCAGCGACGGCAGAGCAACTTCTGTCTTGCCTGTCTCTTTGGGACACCTGCTCTACATTCAAGTCAAGACTCCAGTCTGCCCCAGCTGGGAGGAATCCCTCCCACCCAGAACCCCACCAGGGAGGTGCCCCTCCCCCCAGGTAAGAAGGCTATTGGATGCTACTTAGCAAACAACAACAACGACAAAAAAAAAAAAAAAAAAAAAAAACCACACAAAAAAAAAAAAAGAAAGAAATGACTCCCAAAATAACAAATGATACCTGAGCCTTCTCCTTGTCCACAGTTGGACCCTAGTTCAGAGAGCCCATCACTAGGGGCTGCTCAGAAATCCCGGCTTCCAGTTCTTGAAGGAGGATGGGGAGGAGACAGCACTTTCCTTTTCATCATCTGCCACATCCAGTTGGTCACCCCCATGTGTTGACTCCAGCACCCCCACCCCCAACCCCTGCAACCTGCATAGCTCAGGCCCCTCCCCTGTCAGCTGGACCCCTGCAGTGGCCTCTTAACTGGAGTTTGCCTTAAATCCATTCTCCATACCCCTGCAAGGTGCTCTAGCGAGAATCCATCGGTGACTGTGTCACTCCTCAGCTTCCTATCCGTTTGTGGTACCCAGGGATCTACAGTGACCAAAGCCAAGTTTTTGGCATGATGCCTAGTAATCCCCAGCCTCATCTCCCACTCCCTGGTCTCTCATATCATGGTTTGGCAAAGCCAGTTCACTGCATTGTCCTCATCATACTATGATGGCTTAAACTTCTGGCCCCTGTCACATGTTGTTCCCTTGGTCTTCAATGCCTTTCCACCCCCTGTCTGCTTGGCAAACTCCTGTTTATCCTTTGAAATCCACTTCAGGCATCATGTCCCCTGGAAAACCTTTCCTGACCCCTTAGAGAAACTCACACTCTGTCCTCTGCATCACTTCTAAACCTTGAGTTCTTTTGTTTCATTCTGTTGAAATAATTTGGTTATGAGATGGTATTCTGCGTTACATGGTGAGCTCCTTGAGGGCAGGAACCCTGTCGATTTTGTTCATCACTGTATCTTCAGTACCCAATCCAAGACCTGGCAAAGAGGTGCTCAATAAATGTGTAACTCGATTGACCAGGAAGGGCTTGCTGAGATGNGGGGGGCTGGAGTGGGGGTGGGGAGATGAATGACTAAGAAGAGGGGTTCAGGAGACTGGGGGTTGGGGGTGGCAAGAGCCAGATACGGTTTATGAGGGGTGAGCACTGATGCCAGGAGATGAAAGGAAGATAGTCATTGCAGGATGTAGAGAAAGACTCGCTCAGAGAAAGCAGCCTGAGCACATTTGTATTCCCAAGGAAGGAGCCAGTGGAGAGGGAAGGTTATGAAACCAAAGGAGCAGGAACCGATGATCCAAGGCCCCCCAAAGAGGTGGGGTGGAGTCCGGAGAGAAGAGGACATGCCCCCAGAACACTGGCAGGGCAGGGAGGACACCAACACAAAGAGATGAGGGTGGAGGGAGTCCTCATCCAGCAGTCAGAGAAAGAGAAAGCTAAGGGTTTTCCTTTCTTTCTTTTTTAAATTTTTTTTTAAAAATTTAACTTTTTTTAAAGATTTTATTTATTTATTTGACAGAGAGAGACAGCCATCGAGAGAGGGAACACAAGCAGGGGGAGTGGGAGAGGAAGAAGCAGTCTTCCAGCGGAGAAGCCTGATGTGGGGCTTGATCCCAGAGCACTGGGATCACACCCTGAGCAGAAGGCAGGCGCCCAACGACTGAGCCACCCAGGCGCCCCCCCCCCAAATTTAATTTTTTAAGAGTAATCTCTACACCCAACATGGGGCTTGAACTTACAGCCCTGAGATCAAGTGTGGTGAGCTTCCCCGACTGCGCCGGCCAGGCACTCCTATTTTGTTTCTAAAGCTGCAGGAAGTGAGGGGGAGGAAATCAATGTTTGATGGCTTCCCCTCTCTTGCCCAAGTACGCTTGGAAGATATTGCAGTAGCCTACATGGCCATGTCACCAACTCAAGCTCACTTCTTACTCTGCCTCACCCTCACTGGCCCCCTTGCTTGTCCATACTCTCCTGAAAAGGGTCGATACTCCTGCCTTAGGACCTTTGCACGTGCGGTTCCGCGACATGTCCCCACGACAGCCGCAGTGCCTCGTCTCTTTCAAGTCTTCACTCAGATGTCACTTTCTCAGGTGAGCTTTCCCTCACCCCACTTCCCCCAACCCCTAAATCTGTACACACACTCTCCACTTTCCTATCTTTTCTGGTGGTTTTGTTTGTGTCTTCGTTTTGGTTTTCCCCGGGAGCATTTATTACCTCCTAACGTACTTCTAATAGTACTTACTCCATAATTTATTTATTAATTAATTTATTTTCCTTATTATTCGCTCTCCGCGCTAGAATGTGACTCCGGTGAGGACAGGTTTTCGTTCTATTCATTACTCTACACCAATGGGCAGTCGATACACTTTTGTTGAATGAATGAATGAATGAATGAATGGGCAGCGCCGGAAACTGCGCCCAAATCTGCCAGATTCCGAACTACCCGTGCCCCAGCTCGGAACTGAGCTGTTGAGGGTCTCGGCCTGAAGGCGAAGGACGACCGCAGGCCTTCCCCGAGCTCGGCTCTCCGGCGCGATCGAGTTCTCAGGACGCCGCGGGGTCGATTGCTCCGGGAAGCCCGTCCCTCGGTCCGGGTTTTCTCTCTCAGGTGGGACTTCTGCCCTCCCTCGGGCGAGCGGCGCCGGAACCTCCAGAGCAGGAGCAGGAATTCCCGAAATCCAGGCCCGGCCGGGCGGTAATAGGCACCTTCGCGGCCGCCAGCGGAACCGCCAGGCCCTAAATCACGGCCGCGGCCCCTCCTCCCTCCGCCAGGCGGGTCGCGGCCGGGCGGGGGGAAGCGGCGCTCCCGGGCGGGGGCGGATTCCAGCCGCGCGGCGGGAGGGCCCGGCCGCCGCCGCAGGTGCCGCGGAAATACCTGCCCCGCCGCCCGCCTTTGAAGTCGGGCCGCGCCGCCCGCGCTCCCCGCGCCCGAGCCCCCCGCGGAGTCCCCGCCGATCCCCGGCCTTCGTGGGCCGCGGGCCGAGGGGGGCGGAGGCGCTTCCTCTGGCAGCCCCGGCCATGTGTCAGCAGAGTGTGGCTCAGAATTATGAATTTGGAGCCGTGGGCCATTTCCTGATCTGTGCGGGGAAGGGCGGGGACGGGGGCGGGGGGGGGGGCTGGCCTGGAAATGTGCAAAACGCGGGAAAGAAAAGCCAAACTGTTTGGGGGCTGGGGGATGGGATGGGAAGGGTGGGCCCCTTCCTAGGGCTGGGAACTGGGGCTGCTTGGGCATTTTCTTGGCTTTTCCTAACCTCGTTTTAAGGTCGATTTGAGGGTTCATGTTAGGGGACCAGAAGAGAAGTCGGTGGTTCAACCTCATTTTTTTTTTTTCCCTTGCTGATTCTCTATGGCTGTTTTGTTCCTTTTGAGACCCATAGTTGGCTCTTGTCATAAATTTTCCCTCCATCCAACACATGGGTAGGGATTTCTAAAGTTAATGTGCAAGAAGAAAACTGCGTGTAATCAAAGTTATCCTTGAATAAACCTTACATTGTGGTATGCAAGACATGATGTAAAAGCCCTCAGCAGTCATTCTTATGCAAGCTAAAATTTAATAGTCACGGAGCTAGACTCTGGAGGAACAAATATATCCTTCTGAGCATTCCAACCACGTTGCCGCTAGAGACGGAATTTTGAATTCCATAGATGTTGGGCGAGGGCTGCCTCTGCTACAGCTCAGTGTGAGAACCACAGCCTGTGCTTTCTTTTCTTTTTTTTAAGATTTTATTTTTAAGTCATCTCTATACCCAACATAGGGCTGAAACTCACAACCCCCGAAATCAAGAGTCAAGTACACTTACCAACTGAGCCAGCCAGGCACAGCTTTGACAACTGTCAGATTCCTCCCAGGGAATGGGGGTGGGTGGGGAATGCTAAAGCATTTCTATGTGGCTGCACGGTTTATGTCCTTCTATTTTAATCCTGAGCGTCTATAGACTTAAGTTGATACACGTTTGTGGCTGTCAACACATGTGAAAACCTACAGCACTGGGCCTGGTATTTGTAGCTGTTCAATAAATGTTTACTGGATTTGCATATAGAGCTTGTTTCATCAGACCGGTGTAGGGTTCCTATAGTTTCATGAATTTCTTTTTTTTAAAAAAGATTTTATTTATTTATTTGACAGAGAGAGAGATAGCCAGCGAGAGAGGGAACACAGGCAGGGGGAGTGGGAGAGGAAGAAGCAGCCTCCCGGCATAGGAGCCTGATGCGGGGCTCGATCCCAGGAACCCGGTATCACATCCTGAGCCGAAGGCAGACGCTTAACGACTGAGCCACCCAGGCGCCCCTGATGAATTTCTTAATATCAGGGATTACACCATTTATTCGACATTCAGAAAATATTTCCTTGCCCCTGCTATCTACCAGACATTGGGCTAGGACCGGAATACAGAGGGGACCTAGATGTGGACCCAGCATGAACATAAAAGCACAATATGATCTGCTAAATTCTGAGATGGAGTTACAAAGGGGAGCTCTCTATTGCCACTCATTTCATTGCGAATGGTAGGATTTCATTTTTAATGACTGAGTAATATTCCATTATATATATACCACATCTTCTTTATCCATTCATCTGTCAATGGACATCTGGGCTCTTTGCATAGTTTGACCTTTGTGGACATTGCTGCTATAAACATTGGGGTGTAGGTGCTCCTTCGAATCCCTAGGAGGGTATTATGCTAAAAGAAATAAGTCAATCAGAGAAAGACAATTATCTTTGTCTGATTTTGTATGATTTCACTCATATTTAAGAAACAAAACTGATGAACATAGGGGAAGGGAAAGAAAAAGAAAATAAGACGAAAACAGAGGGGGAGACAAACCATAAGAGACTCTTAACCCTAGGAAACAAACTAAGGGTTGCTGGAAGGGAGGTGGGTGGGGGATGGGGTCACTGGGTGATGGGCATTAAGGAAGGCACTTGAAGTAATGAGCACTGGGTGTTATATGCAACTGATGAATCGCTAAACTCTACCTCTGAAACTAATAATATACTGTATGTTAATTGATTTTAAACAAAAATAAAGGGGGGCTGGGTGACTCCGTCGGTTAAGCAGCTGCCTTAGACTCAGGTCATGATCCCAGGGTCCTGGGATGGAACCCCACGTTGCGCTCCCTGCTCAGCGGGGAGTCTGCTTCTCCCTCTGCTCCTCCCCCCACCCCGGCTCATGCTCTCTCTCGCAAATAAATAAATAAATAAAATCTTTAAAAAAATAAGAATAAAGAAAAATAAAAATAAAGAAGGGGAGCCCTGTAGGGAAGGGCTTGGGGCTGGTTTCACAGAGGAGGAAAGGTTAGCAAGGGGCTGCAGAATCTAGTGACCCCCTGCAGTCCTCTGAACTCCATCCAGAACTCTGGCCTAGAGCCTTCCCACCCTGTGCGCGTAGAGAACTCTAAGCTGATCTGAGTCTCCTCGGGCTCCTCTTGGTTTACTGTGCCCTTGCTCACCTGCAGTAAGGTAAGCAGGGGGCACTGGTTTGTCACTTCTGCTCTCTTGTGCTCTTCCTGGGCTCCCAGCAGCCATCAGCTCATCTGGGGTCCGAAATAGGATTAGCCAAGGAAACCCCAGGCAACAAATCTCAGCCCAGGAGACAGGCAGTTGGGCTCCTCTGGACTTTTCCTGTCTTCCAGCCTGTACTCTCTATTCTTTGCTGCTGTCTTTCTTCATTGGGGGGACCCTCCCTCCCTCCCTCAACCCTTCTCTGTATCAGCCAAGCTCTTTTTATTTTTTACCCTTGGTTGAAACTATTTGAATATCTTAATGGCTTTTGCCTCAAAGGGCAAGTGTCAGACCTCTAATACTGGCAGGTGGTCAGTGGGGGCTGCCCGAGCGGTGGGGGTCGGGGGACTCCCTGAGTTGAGAATGCAGGTCCAGCCCAGAGAGGTTCAGAGTAGGAGCCACACTGCTTTATTTGAAATTCTGGCTCAGCCACAGCTCAGCCCTCTGACTTGGAGCAAGTTACTTAATTCTCTCTGGGTCGCAGTCTGTAAACTGGGTATTATAATATCAGGGCCTTCCATATAGGATTGTTGTGGGGCTAAGATAATATATGTTTAAAAAGCACTTAGTAAAAATAAATAAATAGCACTTAGTACGATGCCTGGCCTATAATAAGCACTCAATAGAAGTCCGTACCAATATTATTAAGATGATGATTGTTATTATTACTAATTATGACCAGGCAGCATCCTGCTCGTGGGGATTGTGAGTTCTCACTAGAGGAAGGAAAGGTGCTGCAAACACTTTCGGCATGTTGATCACCCGACTGGCACCCTCCCCTCAGCTCCTGCTCTGCCCCAAGCAGTCTCTCCCCTCTGTGAGGCTACCCTGGGGATCGGTGGGAAGGGAAGGATTCCTTGGATAGGTCATGTCTATCCTTCTGTGAAGATGACGGGGGCTCGGGGCTAGCCCATCTATTTCCTCCAGATGGGGGGGAGGGTAATGGGCTCCCTGGAGACCCCGTGGGGGAGGGGAAATCTGTTAATGATCACACTCAGACTGAGTTGCCCTCCAGACAACCAGGTGCGGTATGTCTTGAGAACCACTCTACCGGGGTCCATCTCACTGAGACCTCTGAGGCTAGTATTTTGCAGGTAGAGGACTGAGGTGCAGAGCCTTTCCCGAGGTCTTTATGAAAGAAGCAAGTATCAGATGAGTTTAGAGTCAAAGCTTGTGCTCATTACCACTACACTACTGTGTCCTACACTCAGGGCCAGCTTCATGGGCATGGGACCTGTGCACCCCCTCCCCCAGCTTAGAAGGGCCCCAAGCTCAGTTTATGTTCTGCTGTCACTGTCTTCAAATTCTCCATAATTTTGAACGAGCGACCCCACGTTTTCCTTTGGCACCGGGCCCTGCAAGTTATGTAGCCGGTCCTGCCAACCTTCTTTTGTAGAGAGGATGTCTTCTTTGCAAAGAAAAGGAAAGGTACGGAGAAGAAGATATGACTGGTACAAAGTCATGTAGCAAGTTGGTAGCAGAACTAGAACCAGGTCTCCTGACTCCCCGTCCAGTGGAATTCTCTGGAAGCACTCATATGCCCAAATGTGCCCTGGATAGGAGACATTTCAGGAAGGGACACTGGCTGGGGGAAGTTTCAGAAGGGGACACTGGCTGGGGGTAGGGTAAGAGAGGGCTTTCATCCATCAAATCACTTCTCCCACCTGGCCCTTCTGGGACTGAAATGTCCACCTGCTACTTCCTGACCTGCCCACCCTTGGCCCTTGGGGCCGGGCCTTTCTGAAGGGCTGGGCAAAGCCATGTGCAGGGCAGTGACTTAATTCTCTCTATAGAGTGGCACGGAGGGGTGGAGGGACATGGATAGGGGTGGGAGCAGAGGTGGCCATAGAATGTAACACTCAGAAACCAGATCCTCTGGATTTTGACCCGATTCTCTACCTGTGGCTCTGGGACCCAGTGAGACTGACACCCTGTTACTCGAGCTGGATGGGTGGACATGGGTGCTCAGAATCCTGCTGGAGGCATGGATTTCAGTGTGATTGTGTGCGCATGTGTGTGTGTTGTGGGGAGATGGGAAACAGATTGAGTAGAGAGGAGAAAACATCCAGTTCTATCTGCCTTCATTCACTTTTGACTTTCACAGATACTGCAGATTTGGGGACTAGAGCCCCAGAAATACAAATGTCCTTAGGATGCTTACAGTCTAGTGAGCAAGACTGACAATAAAACAAATAATCCCACAGATACATAAACACTTTGTTTCCTAGTGCCCTGTCTCTTCCTCTGTGGAGCAATGAACAGTCGGAGATGATGGGGCTGTTGGCACGCTCTCTGGTGAGACGGATGTGAACCCGGCACCCGCCCCAGCTGGTGGCCCAGCAAGAGGCATGTGGACTGTGGCTGGGCATGAGATTGAACTTGGTGCTCCAAATAACTCACCTGTGGTTGCCTGAACTTCCGTTGAGGGTCTTTCTCTAGGATTAAGTATTATTCTTTTTCCGAGACTCTATTTAAAATTCAAATCCCCAGGAATGGGCGGGTGGGGTGTGTTCACTGAGTGCAGTGCTGGTCATAAAACAGAGCAGCCCAAGGGCCCTGAATACCAAAGATGCCCTGATGGGTACCACAGAGGGAGCCGGAGAGCCGCAAGATCATCTCCATCACCCTCCGATGCTGACTCAGCCCAGCTCTGCCTTCAGAAGTGGGGGCCAAAGGGAGCTGGAGGGAGAGTAAGGCCCAGTTAAAACTCAAATCCAGAGTCCCAGCCAGCTTTACTCTGGTAGTTGAAAAGGCAAGAAGGTCCAGGTCCCTGTTCCCCGTGGGGTCCTGCTGGATCAGATGTGTCCCTCCCTTATGGGTCCCACTGGGACATATCGGACCCACTGGGACAGTCATGCTTTCCTCAAGGACAGCTCTGTGTTGTCCACAGGCCTTGACGTGAACTTTGAAGGTTCGCAAGACACAGTCAACTAGCCCTGCGACCCTTCCGTGCCCCTATCAGCACTCCTGCTCTGAGGCCAAATTTGGCACTGTATTTGGGGTCTGCAGGTGGCATGTTCAACCTGGTCCCCAGAGAAAGGCCCTGGAGTGAGGCAGAGCCAGTTCTCCCTGGCGGCTGGAGCACTGCCCCGGGCGTGGCCGGGCTGCCGGTCTGGTCCCCTCGTACAAGAATCTGCATGCTTCCTCCTTTCGCTGTTTCCTTCCTCTCGGTGCCTCCCTCGCCAGCCTACCTGGAGGCAGGTAATAAAGCAGGAGGAGGGAGATGGATGGATGGGGAGGGTGGAGAGCCACGTGGTGCCATAAAGCCCAGCTAGAGAGGGCCCGGCGGGGAGTGTCCAGCCTGCGGAGTCAACGCTCAGAAGGTGGACTGTCAGCCCCGTGAGGCGGCGCCGGGGCAGCAAGGCCCGGGGAAGGCCATGCACCGAGGCGCGCCAGGACCAGGCCTCAGAGGCCTCAAGGGGGCCAAGGGCTCCTCCGAGGAATTGGGGGGCGCTTGCCTGGAGGCCGGGAGGGGTTTTGGGGTGCTAAGGGAGAACGGCGAGGCCGAGGAGGCGGCTGGGGGCCGGAAGCGCACCCGGCCGGTGCGCTCGAAGGCGCGGCGCATGGCGGCCAACGTGCGGGAGCGCAAGCGCATCCTGGACTACAACGAGGCATTCAACGCGCTCCGCCGGGCGCTGCGGCACGACCTGGGCGGCAAGAGGCTCTCCAAAATCGCCACGCTGCGCAGGGCCATCCACCGCATCGCGGCGCTCTCCCTGGTCCTGCGCGCCAGCCCCGCGCCCCGCTGGCCCTGCGGGCACCTGGAGTGCCTCGGCCAGGCCGCGCGCGCCGGGGGCGGCGGGGATGCGCGCTCCAGCCCGCCGCCGCCGCCCGCCCCGCCGCCCGCCGGCCCCTTCGCGCCGCGCTGCGCCTCGTGCTCCCCGCACACGGCCCCAGGGCGGCCCCGGGCGGTGGCCGAGGCTCAGGGCGCGGCCCAGACGTCCGCGGGAAGCTGGCGCCGAGGTCCCGGGGCTCCCTTTGCCTGGCCGCGGGGGTACCTGCGTGCGGGCCCCGGGCTGGGCTTCCAGCACTGCTGACTGGCCCCGGAGCTACCTGGTGTGCCTGGAAGGAGGCCGGCCAGGGAGCACCCAATGGCAGGATGGCTACTAAAGGGGAGAGTTCTAAAAACGTCCTGGACGGAGAAAAACCAAACGGCTGACGCCTAAAAGAGAGAGAGAGGCAGGAGGCAGCCTTGACAGCTGGAAGGAACTGGAGCCCAGGGCTGCACTCCCCAGCACCCCTCTCCGCCGCCCCAATCCCAACCAGGGCTGGCGGCTCTGGGAAAGGAGCAGGATCCTGCCGGGCTCTTTCTTCCGTTTGGACTTGAACTCTTCTTGGAAACGTGAACTTCACATTCCTGTGCCTCGGAACCCTATGTTCTCTTGCTGTTTTTTAGGAGGAAGGGGGCTTTTGGACAGGGGGACTTGTATGTGGGAGTATGGGTGACTCCTGGTGTGGTCCAATGGGTGTGGCATCCACATCCCCTGCCTATGCTGATACCCCAAGTCTGTGATCTGAGAGAGGCAACAGAAGGAGCCAAATAAAAACGGAAAAGCTATCATCTCTGTCTGCTATCAGGTGTCCACTGGGCCCAGTGGTCCAGGGTGGCAGGAAGGCCTGAGGTCTGGGAGCTCACTGTGAAATGTTGGGCCCAGGGCCTGATGCCCACAGGTAGGTACCTGGGGCACTGGTTCATGGCAAGACCCCAGGTGTGGGTGAGCGCTGTGAGGAGCACTGTGGGAGAGGACATTATCTGAAGAGGGAGTGGCACCAAGAGACTCAGGGTGCAGGCCGTCTCTCATCTCTGGACGGGACACCCTGCCCAGCTGCTGTCTGCAGAGAGCCACTGTGAGGGCTGCAATGGAAGCAGAGTCTGGGCCAGTCTCAGGGAAGGAAGACTAGGGCAGACCAGGGACTGGAAGTCAGTAAGTTCTGCCTGTACCCTGAGCGTGGGTGCATGGAGCTCCTAGGGAGAAGGGGTTCAGGGCAGCCAGGACCTCTATGATGAGGGGCAGACACGGAATCAGGAAAGATTATAGGGAAGAAAGAGGTTAAGGGAATGAGGGCCTCAGGCCAAGTCTGCTGAGAAAGTGGGAGGCACAACCAGCCCTCTCAGAGAGGTCTGGAGAGCTTTTGCATCTAAGATGAGCCTTCCCGAGCTAGTCTCTGGCCTTACTCATGCTGACGGGCTGCTGCCGCAGCTGCTGCTGGCTGGGCTGAGACCCAGATGTGCCAGGGGAGGGCTGAGGGCTCTCTGGTCTCCTTGGAGAGCTGGGCACTTGCCAGCTGGGGGAAGAAAAGCTACCCAGCTCGGAATAGGGGACATCACGGAAGCTGGAGAGATACCTAGAGACCCAGAGATGAGTGAGGGGTCCCCCAACCGGTCAAGGTGAGGCTCAATGCCGTAATTAAAGTTATCTTTTCTTTCTGTGAGCGAGACACTGGCTGGCACACTTGGTGTCCCGTCCCTAGCTCACAGGTGTTAGGGTTCCCAATTTCACAGGGCAGGGGTCTGCAGCACAGATCACAGGAAGGCTTTGATTCTGGGCAGAGGAGTCATGGGTCCAACCAGGAACAAAATGTGGGACTCTGGCCCCAGGCCTGCCCACTGAGCCTTCCATCTGTGGAGAGGCAGTGCCACTGTCTGATAGTGGAAGGGAAAGAGCCAGACGGGCCTGGGGTCCAACCTCTGCTCTGCCACTCACTACATGCACGACCCATGGCATCACTTAGCCTCTCTAAACCTCTCTTCCTCACCGCTGACACAGATGACTCCACCTCACGGTGACTGTGAGGGTTAACATTGGTTCATAGTGTACAGTTTCTGGCAATGAGAAAGTGTTCCATAAATTGTTACTGTTTGTATATTATTATAATCTTATGACCAGTTTGGACAATGCTTCCGCCTAGCTTCAGCTCCAGAGTTTTATGCCCTGGAAACATAATAAAATGACCAGCAAGTCCTGCTTTCTTAAGTTCCAGGATAGAAAAAGGTGAGCGGTCTGGCTCGGTTGCATGCTCAGCTCAGGCGTGGTGAGGGCGCCCCCTGCAGGTGGAAGCGCGAGTGTGCAGCAGATGTGTGAGGTCGGAGGGAGGGATGTGAAAGTACTTCTCCGGCTCTTCACTTTCCAGCTGGGTGACCTTGGGCGGATGACCTAAGGGCTTTGAGCCTTGGTGTTCTGCTCTGTATAACGGGCTAAAATAAGGACTTACATCATAGGCTGTTGCGCAGACTAAATGAGAGAATGCATTTCAAGCACTTAGCGTAGTGCCTGGCCCTGCGAGCACTCAATGAGTGGAAGCTATTAAGACATATTCTTTTCACAAGGCTGTTATAAAGAGAGAATGCCTGGGAAGGTGTTTTATAAACTCAAGTCCACAACACATTAGTTATTGTCTTATCAGGACCATGTGTGTGAATGCACACACGTGTATATTTGCGTGTTGTTAGGTGTTTGCCTAGTATTCAAAGAGGTTTTTTTTTTTAAGATTTTATTTATCTGTGAGAGAATGAGCCAGCGAGAGAGAGCACGAGTGGGGGGAGGGGCAGAGGAAGAAGCAGACTCCCTGCTGAGCAGGGAGCCCAGTGCAGGACTCGATCCCAGGACCCTGAGATCACGACATGAGCCGAAGGCAGATGCTTAACCCACTGAGCCACCCAGGCGCCCTGCGCTCTCCTTTTTATATCCACTTAATACCTATTGTTGGACTATTTTTCTCTCTATTTGGACAAACTATCTGGTTTCAGTTGATAATGTCCATTCCTTTAATAATCACAGATTCAGCTTCTCTCCACAGTCAGTCAGTCATCCTGAATAATGGGTACGGTTTGGGGAAGCAGACTAAAAAAATCGAGCAAAGGTTCCAGAAAACCTGGAGGGCACATAATTCAAGGTATTCTAGCCCAGGAGACGCTAATGCGTCAGGGAGAGGCAAGGAGTAGCTGTTAGGTCGATCCATGCACACACACAAATACTCACACGCCCACATGTCTACATAAGCCCTCACAGGATGTGTGGGTGTCAGGCAACTTATGACCAAAAAACCTCTTTGAGGCTCACCTGGGTGGCTCAGTCAGTTGGGCGTCTGCCTTCAGCTCAGGTCATGATCCCGGGGTCCTGGGATCAAATCCCACGTGGGGCTCCTGGAGAAGAGCGACAGACGCTGGTAGCAGCTTCACAGCTCACGAAGGCCTCCAATACGGACCGTCTCTTGGCTTCTCTCCGGAAGCCTGCGCCTTCCAACCCCTTCCCTTACCCTCGGTGCCCCCATCACAGGGAGTGGCACCTTGTCTGTCTAGCAATGAAGGAGACAGACCAGCAAAGATAACAGCTGTAAGACTGATGTGGTCAGGGGTGTGGAGAAAAGGGCACATTTGCAGATTGCTAGCTGTCTTGTGTCTGTTCCTTTTTTTGGTAGAAACACTTTGGCAAAATCACCATTAAAAGACTTCAAGGGAGTAATCCAAAAAAGAAAAGCAGATTTGCAAAAAGGCAGTCCCAGCGGCACGGCACAGGGAAGGATTTGCAAGAATACGGAGGCCCGGCCGCAGAGGTGTGGCGAAGCGAACTCCGGTGTTCAGGCAGAGTGAAAATCGGGAGTTCGCCGCGCAGATCACGAATGGCCTGTGCCCACTGATTATAGCTGGAGACAGACGTGCAGGCACATGAACCTGCCCTGAGAGAATTTGGAGGCACGCAAACGGAGTTAGTATCTGTTGGATTCTTCATAATTGCTTTTTAAAGGCGAAAGAGTTGTCTCCTCAGAGCGCCTTCCAAAGAGGGGTAGGGAAACGTTGCGAGCAAGGAGAGCGAGGACGAAGTATCCCGAGTGATTCCTTCGGAGAGATGCCACCCTCACCGGCTGTGAAACCTGGGGGCTTGCTGATAGGAACAGGAGGACAGCAGGTTTTTCTGACAGTGTGTGTGTGTGTGTGTGTGTGTGTGTGTGTGTGTGTGTGTGTGTGTTCGCACGTGCTCACACAGATACCAGAAGGCAGCAGTTGCCCCTGCTGCGGGGTGAGCTGAGCCCAGGGTAGGCAGAGGTAGGAATCAGTGTCCACTGCACACGCGCTGGGCGCTTGGCTGCTGTCTTCAGCCAGCCGGCGGTAACTGGGCCAGACCCTGGGCAAGGGAGCCGGGGGCACACGGGCCCCATCCAGGACCTCGCAGCCGGACCGGGAATTGAGGGAGAGAAGGGAGTGACTTTCTTCAGCAGCCAGGCCGGACAGCAGTGGTAGAGAAAGGCCAGTCCCTCTGTCTAGCTGCAGGGGCTCACAGCTCAAATCCCCCCCAGGCAGGCAGGCAGGCGTCGTGAAGGTGGAGCTGGAGAAGCCCTATGCCCCCTTCTGAGGGCTGCAGCTGGCCCAGCGGCTCTCTGTTCCGCAGAAAATGGGCCCAGAGTTTCCAGATCTTCATGTTAGAAGCCTGAAGCTCCATGTCTATGTGAAATGGATTTTTTAAAAAGCACGTATTGAGTTAACGCTGTGCAGACCAAACCCATTTTGTATGATGAGTATGGCCCGTGGGCCTCCGCAGAAGACCCTAGTTGGGAGTGGGGGTGGGGTGGGGGGGTCGGCGTCTGCAGCCTGCAACCAGGGCAGCTGGCTGGGCTGGGCTTATCAGCCCCGAGCCCAACCTGAGGTTCCTCCCCGCCTCTCCCCTTCCCTGGGGGCCCCAACCCCACCTCTGGTCATTCCCCTCCTCACTACCAAGCCACTAGATGGCACCGTGAGCCCAGCAGCGTGCAGTGATCGGGCAAGCCTGCACCCCCACCCTCCAAGCCAGCCCACCCTGCAACCCCACAGCCACGAGCCACCCTGGGACTTCTTGGCTTTTTCTTTTTCTCTTAGGGTTTTTATTAAGTCAGAAAGACCCCTTTATGTCAGGTTCATTCTGTTCTAGGCCGGCACTGCCCAACAGAAACACAATACAACCCATGTTTTTAGTTTTTAATTTTCTAGTCGGCATATTTTTAGAAAGTGAAGAGACAGAGGTGACATTAATTTTAATAATGTTTTATTCAGCTCAATGTATCAACAATATTATCACTTTAATATGTAATCAACATACACAGTATTCATGAGATATTTTACATTCTTTTTTGTATTAAGTATTCAAAATCCAGTGTGTTTTATACTTAGAGCACACTTCAATTTAAGCCAGCTATATTTCAGGGACTCAAGAGCCACCTTTGGCCAGAGGCTATGGAATCTTTGGGCTGGGCAGCTGTAGGCCCCACAGGGGAGCCCAGGGTCAGCTTCCAGCAGTAAGATGGCATTCTGGCCAAGCCGGACACCGACTTTGAGTCTAGGGGTCTCAGGCACCCAACTTTCCACCCTCTGCAGGAGGTCTCATGCTTAAAAAGACATTAGCACATTTCCGAAAGTTCCTGGGCGGAGAAGCCCAGTTCACTCTCCTGCCCCACCCCTGGCCTGGGGGAGAAGGGCCTCCTTTAAGAATGAGACCAGGAGGAAGTCTGTAGCTCTCTCTCTCTCCCACTGCAGAGAGCAAAGATCTCACTGCCTACCCTGGAGGCCTGCGTTTTGCAGGGTTCCTTTATGAAGCAAAAATTCTTAATTAAATACGGTCACATTTACCAAACTTGACAATTTGTGCCAAAGCCACACACTGTTTTGAAACTTATTAGCCTCCGGGTGCCTTTTCAGCTCCCCAGACTCCCCCTGAGCCCCTAGCAGGTGGCTCTGTGGCCTGTCCTCCCCTTTCTCAGCTGGTCACATGCCCCCACCACCTGGTCACAGCCCTTGCTGGAAGCAGCATTTCTGAAGCCAGCATGACTCACAAACCAAAGCTATTTCTTTCTACTGCAATGCGCTCATCTTGCTCCAAACCGGCCCCCCGACCCGAACGAGGGACTGAAGACTTGTTGAGATGACTGAAGACTGGTCCCTCCATTCCTGCCTCAGTTTTCTCATCTGGAATATCAGAGGATCTGAATGAACCCCACAACCTCTGAGGCCCCATCCCACCTCTGCCTTCCCACCCCCATCCTACATGACCCTAGGGGTCTAGATTCTTTCCTGTGCCCTCCTCCCCCGCCCACCCCAACACACACATACACACACCCAGTGGTTCCAGGTCATGCTTCCGAAACACTGTAAGGGGAGAGAGATCAGGGAGCATAGAGGAGATGTGGAGCATAGCAGAGGAAGCTGAAACAGGGAGAAGACAGGAGAGAGAAGGAAGACAGACAGCAAGATTCAGGACAGGTGACCAGGACTGAGGTCCTTCGGAGTGGGCATCTGCCCCCAGGGAGCTCCTGAACAGAAGTATCTTTGTTGCTCTTTAAAAGCACCCCAGAGGGGCGCCTGGGTGGCTCAGTCGGTTAAGCGTCTGCCTTCGGCTCAGGTCTTGATCCCGGGGTCCTGGGTTCGGGCCGCTCCCTGCTCAGTGGGGAGCCTGCTTGTCCCTCTGCCTGCTGCTTCCCCTTGCCCGTGCCCTCGCTCTCTTGCTCTCTCAAAAAAATAAATAAAACCTTTAAAAAGAATTAATAAAACGACCCAGAAAAGCTCTGCTGGGCATGAGATGGAGCCCACGCTTTCTCCCCAATGCCCCTGGATGAGGTGCTCAGAGACCCATGGAAGCAGGAGCCTCCGGTGGTGCTTAGTCTCCCCGCTGTGGCCTGGACACCCCTGGGGGCTGGCGGTCAGGGTCGAGGTGGGGTGCCCTAGGTCCGGGGCTCAGCGGTTCCTGACAGGACGGAGTGCAGAGAGGAGGCAGTGTGAGCTTGCTCCTGCAGAAGAGAAGCTGAGGGCTCCGTTTCCTGGGACGGTTGAAGATGCACCCCTTTGTGACCCACTTTGTCTTTCTTCCCCCTCCGGAGCCCCCAGACCAGTGCCCCCAGGCTGTGGCTGCAGTGGAAACGAGAGGCGCACCGGCCCCTCTGGGCTGGGCTGGGCAGGGGCGGTACACTGCTCGCAGTTCTCAGGGGAGAGGGGAATTGAAAAGGAAAAGCATCTCTGAGCAGGGTGGGGAGGGAGGGAGGCTGCGTGGCGTCCTCTCTCTCTCTCTCTCTCTGACTTAGCCGAAGCCTCACCCGGGAGAGGAGCAGAGGAGCGCCTTCGCTCTGCCCCTGGAGCGGCTTTCTGTCCCTTCCCCGCCCATCTGTGCGGTCAGCAGCACCGGCAAAGTTGGCCTCAAACTTGAACAGAGCGGAAGGCTCCAGCTTCCCGAGGCCCCGCGGGGGCATCAGGCGGGCCTCGGCCTCTGAACCCGGCGACCCTGCCAGCTCCCAGCAAGCCCTTGCTCCCCCGGGGGACGCTTCTGCCCCTGCCCTGCAGGCCCCCAGTCTGGGCTGAGGCATGGTGTGCTGAGCTCCCTCTGGAGCCCGTCGTCTCAGCCTGAAGCCGGAGCAACCCAGGGCCCAAGCCAACATGGCCAACCCGGTGCAGCCTCAGTTTCCCTCAGCCCAGGAGCCAGGCACAGCCTTACCCCCGGACCTGCGGGAGATGGAGAAGCTCCTCACGATGGGGGAGGGCGAGGATGACAAGGCACCGAAGCTGTCCAAGTCCCTCTCGGGGGCCCTGGACCTGGAGCAGAATGGCCACGGGCTGCCCTTCAAGGTGGCATCTGAGGGGCGCCAGGAAGCCACGCTCCCCTGGTCGGCCTCCCGGGCCAGCTCTAGGCGGGCGTCCTCCATTGCCACTGCCTCCTCTGCCCAGGACCAAGAAGTCCCCAAAGATTACCTCATCCTTGCCATCGCCTCCTGCTTCTGCCCCGTGTGGCCCCTCAACCTCATCCCCCTCATCTTCTCCATCATGGTGAGTGCTGCCCTTTGTTCCCGGGCCGGGGCTGGACCAGGGCTCAGCAGGCGTGTTCCCGGGCAGGCGCCAGACCCTCTGCATAGGGAGCGAAGAAGGGAGAGCTGGGGGCTGGGGGCTGGGGGGAAGACTCCCTTTCTCACCGGGCCTGCTACCCCCCGTTGGAGAGGGGGCCGGGGCCAGGAGACTTTCTGTTTGCTGTCCCCCCTCTTCTCTGCTCTTGGGCGTCACAGCTCGACTTTGCACACATCCCTACTGGGGAAGGGACCCCGGGGAGCCACCTGCAGCTAAACTCCATGCTGCAGAATGGCAGCCGAGTTGGGGGGCTAGCCTTTTGCAGGGGGTGTCCTGAGGGGTCATCTTGACTGGGGCTATGCGTCAGTAGAGGCTGCGGCCAGCCTGGGGTCTCGGGACTCCGAGTTCTCGGGAGGGGAGCCAGCTGCCCCCACCCGTCACCCCAGGCCACCTGGCTATTCCAATGGCCTTTGCCAACTCTGGTTTCCAAGAGCCGCCGTAGCTTCCCTGCCATGCGCCGAGGGCCCTGGGGCCTGGCTCCCCCGAGGCTGCTCCTTCGGGGAGGGGGTTGTTTTCGTTGGGCCTCTGGGCCTTGGAGCTCAGACTGATTTCAGCATCTGTCTTTAGTCTGTGTTTAGGGTAGGGGAGGTCTGGGCCGTGGGTGAAAACTGTGTGTCAGAGGGCATGGCTGGCCCTGCCAAGAAGGAGCATGTGAGCTAGTCTTCGCTCCTCACACACTTGGCCCGCGGGGTTCTGAGTAAACGGTCTTAGGTTGTCCCCAAAACAAGCCATTTGGATAGAGCTACTTATAGAAGATCACAGAAAATGTCCGTAGATGTTGGCAAGTGACTTTTGAGGTCCAGGAAGAGGAGGGAGTGACGGGGGTGGGTGAGAGAGAGAGAGCCCAGGCAGGCAGTGTCTTCCAGAGGGAAAACAGAAAGTGGGAGTAGTGACCTCCCAGCCCCAGGCTGGTCAGGGCTGGGGGACAGGGCGGGGAGACGCTGTCTGCTTCCCTCTGGAGTGACTCCCCTGCTGAGTCATCTATCACGGAGTCCTCAGGAGCTGTGGTCACCTCCACTGCCCCCGGGCTGTCCACTGAGAAAGCCCCGATCTCCTCCTTCCGCTTCAGGGATGCCTTCCCTGACCCCCCATCAAATCTAGCTCCACCTGCCAGGACGTCAGGGGACCCTGGTGGCACTCCTGAAACTTGGCACAGGCACACGAGCCAGGGCTGAGCAGGGCTGGGGGGGAGGGCTTTGAGGAGTTTCCCGAGCTGCCTGCGGCACTTGGGGGACAGCTGGGGGCAGAACCAGGTCCTAGGGGTGCATCTGGGGGTTGTGGGCAGGGCCAACCTCTTGGTTACAGGGAGAAGCCCCAGGAGGGGAGACGGGCTTCGGGGAGGGAAACCACACAAGGGCCCAGGAGAGAACAGTTGCTGGAATCCAACTCCTTGAGGGGCAGCAGGGTGCAGGCTGGGTAGACGCTGCCTTTGTCAGAGGCGCCTGGGTCCAAGACTGTGAGACCCCTGAAGCCCACCCCCAGGAGGTTTCTACACCCTTCTCAGGTCAGCTCTGAGTCAGTTCTGAAGGTCACTGGGCCAGGGGCTGGGAATCCGGTGCGAAGCCAGAACCAGACACCATCACCAATTCCCAGGAGCCTCCAGTCCGGTGGGGAGAAACTTGTAAACAGACCCTATAACCCATGGCAAGAAGCGCTCATGCTAGACAAAACCACAGCGTCTCGTGGGGCCTCGGGCAAGTCAACGAAATCTCTCTTCTCAGTATTCCCGTCTGCAAAATGGGTGTCACGTAACACCTACATATGAGAGCTGTGTGAGGGTGAAGCGGGATGAGCCGCACGAAGGGCTTCAGAGCAAGGGCTCTCACACCGTAGCGGTAACTGAGTGGTACCTGAGTGTCCCCGGGCCGGGGGTGGGAAGCCGTCACGGGGTTTTGGGTTTTCTCAGAGCTTTGAAATATAATACACATATCGTACAATTCACCGTTCAAAGTGTACAATTCAAAGATTTGTTCTTCACAGCTACATGCAACCATAACCGCCGTCAGTTGTAGAACACTTTCTCGCCTCCAGAGAAGCCCCGTGCCTTTTTTTTAATCGCCCCATCTCTCCCTTGACCCCTCTCAGCCCTAACAAACCACTCGTCTTTCGTCTCTATGGATTTGCCTCTTCCGGACAGTTGCTATCAGTGGAATCGTGCTGCGCGTGGTCCTTTGGGACTGGCGGCAAGCTTCGCCCAGCATTGACATCACGCGGTCCCGAGCCAGAGAGAGGTGCAGTCAGGTTTCCATGTTGGTGGAGCAGGTTGGTGCAGAGTAAGAGGAGGGGCAGAAGGGGCTCCTCTGAGCCTGGCAGTTGGGAGAAGGAACCTTTGCGGTAGCACTAGGGGAGAGATGAAGAGGTCTGGACCAAGGCCCTGGCAAGGGGCAGAAAGGGTTTCTGGAAACCTAGGAGTTGTTAACACAGACCGTTTATTTATTCAGTCAATCATTCACTTGACTGGCAAGTTGCTTGTTTGGAGGTGACTAAGTGATAGAGAATGATTGGGCCCCCATGAATGATTACGCCTCTTTTACCAATGAGGCGCCATGCTAGGCACTTGGGAGGATGGATGATACGGTCTGTTGGACGTGGCCAAAGGATGTAAGAGTATGGTGAAGGAGGGAGGTGGGCATGGACCCGCTCTAGGAACTGAAGTTTTATCCTAGTGGCGCTGAGGAGCCCCTGAAAGATTTTAAGCAGAGGCATGATGTGGTCGTTCATATTTTAAAACCAACATCCACCTGCACTGTGGGAAATGAGCTTGAGCCAGCAGGACTGGGAGCAGGGAGACCCCGTAGGAAGCTCTTGAGATAGTCCAGGCTGGCTGATGAAGGACCAAGCGTGGCTTAGGAAAGAGGGCATGAGGAGAGAATTGTTGAACAGAAAGTAGCAGTGCTTACTTCACACTCCTGGTCTAAGACAGCTCTGGGGACCGCAGCATTTAAGGGGTGGGCGGAGGGAAGTGGTCAGGAAAGAGTTTTGAAAAGAAGATTTCAGGGGGTGGAAGGCAAACTGGAAGAGAGGGAGAGACGCCCAGGGAGGAATGAGTCTGAAAGGAGGAGGGGGGGTCAAATGCAGGACAGAGGTCAGGTCCAGTAAGGATGGGAGTATCCACTGGCTGGGCCATTTCCAGACCCCTGGTGACCCTGATGATGGACAGGGTTAGGCAAAAAAAGACAGAGGTGACTGACGAGCTTCATGAAGAGTGCAGAGATGGGTCCCAAAGAAGGCCCCGTCCCTGGGCGCCTGCAGGAAAGGCCACGAGGGTAGAAGCAGATAGAAATACTCAAAGCAGCTGCTCATGCTGTATGGGCCCCACGCCACCAGGCAGGTGGAGGGCAAGGCCATTTGCTGAGAATCAAAGGCCTGGTGACAGGGGAGAGGAGAGGGGACAAGGGACAGAGAGGTCAATGGCCTGAGGGCTCTGCTGAGGCTGGAGACCATGGGTCTGAGTTGTTATCAGCCTGCGTGGTGGTGCGTTTTTTCTCCAGCTGTGGGTATGGAGTCACAGATGGGACATTGGGCCCACCCGAGGCTGGGGATGGCTGGCAGAGGTGCTATGAGGGCAGACCCAGTGGCACAGAATGATGCTGGTGAGGGGGGCAGAGGAGGCACAGTGAAGGATCAGGCTGGACTGGGAGGGAGTGAGGCTGTAAAGATGGTGATGACCTTGGAGGAGAGGGAGGGGTCACAGGTTGAGGCTCAAAGTCGTCAAAGGACAGATGCTGCGTGAGAGAGGTATGAGAGACGCCGGGGGCTGAGATCTCAGCAGAGGGCCCGTGTGGGGTGGTGGCGAAGTGGAGTATAGCTGTGGAAATGAATTTCCAAAGAGAACCATGAGAATCCAGGACGAAGGAGCCCAAGAGAGCCCCGTGTTAAGGGCTAATTCTCATTTAACACATGAGACAACAGAGGCACTTGAGCAGTGCCTTGCCCACGGTCACACAATGGTAAGAGGCAGCTGGACGCTGAATCTAGTGTTGTCTCCATGACCCTGCCCTGCATCTACCTCTGGGGACAAGGATGGTGTGTCCCTCCCAGGAAAGCCAAACCTTTGGGGCATTTGTGCAGGGAGGGAAGAACCCACTTCCTTTCCTCTTTCTCTCCATTCTCCCCTCCCCCCACTGTCCTTCCCCACCCCTACTGACTCCATCAGTGGGAGACTAACGGACCAGCAGCGTCCTTCCCACTGTGGCTTAGACAGGGACCTGCTATGACAGGGGCTCAAACTGAGGGGCTGGGATCCCAGGTATCCAGACGCAGCCCCGCTCAGGACCGCAGCTGCCTATGAGCCTCGTGAGGTGGCCAGGGCAGGGCTGGCTTCATCCATTCTGCCCCTGGGTCAGGCTGAGAAATGGCCATGTTCCTCAATGCCAGCAAGGTCTCCTGTCAACCAGGGGAGCTGGACCCCAGGCCTTCAGCTGACAACAGTGCTTAAACAAGCATCAGATAGACTTGGGTGTCCTTCCCAGACCACGTGACCATGTCCAAATCCCTCAACCCCCTTCGGTAGCCTCAGTTCTCTCATCTATAAAATAGGTGTAATAAGACTGTCGACCCCATAAAGCTGCCGGGAGGATTAACTGGGTTAATATGTGTGAAAACCCCTAGCACAGAGCCTGCCACGTAGAAAATGGCAGTGGTTACTGTTATCATTAACACTGAATGAAACTTTGTACTGTCAGAGGAAAGGGCAAATCCCCAGGGGACAAGCAATTCTGACTTTAGCCAGTTTGGGGGAGACTGGAGTGTCAGCTCTCGTGCCACCACCCGGGGGAGGGGCAGTCCTGTCTGTGGTTTTGGTGGAAGCCTCTGAGCAGCCCCTTGTTCCTCGATTCCTCCTATCACATGCGGGAGCGTGACAGAGGGCCAGAGCGGCTCAACACTTCCTTTCTCAGGCATTCTGGAACGACCTGGTGATTTAACTGACCTCTTGCAGGCCATGCATTCGTGCCTTCACCCAGCAAGAGCGCTGAGCCCCACCCAGCACTGATGATCGGCTGGCATGCAGACATGTGGCTGAAAATATTGACGTACTTCTGAATGGGTTGGCAAACAGTGGCTGTCGCAAGGTCCTAAGCATCCCCAAACACTCCCACTCCCACCCACCACGGCAGCTGTCCCGACTCCTTCCCCAGGAGCACCCCCCATGCCTCCCCACTCTCCAGCAACTGAAGTTAACCCTGTAATCGGGGCATTCCAGGAAGAATTGCACTGTTATAGAGAGAAGGATGTGAAGGGGGCATGGGGAAGCTCATCCCTTGGCTTTGACCTGCCGGGATTTGCTTGATCTCTGCGGAAGGACAAATAGCTGATCAGCATCGGCCGATCACATGTTGTCAGTTCTCCGCAGATCTGCTGGGGCTTGGCCTGAGCCTCATGGGTGGAGGAAGCTCTTTCCCGATAAGTTCTGTTGCCACTCTCCCCTGCCTGGTTTCATCCCCTGGCAGCTCTTCCTAGCACATTTCCTACCCCATCCGCTTCCTTCCCCACCCCCTACCAGCGCTCGGACCTTTTTCACTGCTTTTCCTCACTGATCTATTAACCCGAATTCATTTTCTCCCTTACCATTCCCACAGCCATTGCAATCACAAATGATCTATTAATTCAGTCATTACAACCATTACTGCAGTTATTATCGTGCCTTCCACGTGAGCCCTTCTGTATAAGGGGAAGAGGCCGCCACTAAGTGGGGTTTGATATGCAGCTGGTAATTTACTCCCAAAAAGTAATGAAGGGTCTTCTTCCATCCCTGAGGTCAAGGGTTGGGTTTTTCATTTGGGAACTAATGGGGGGACTTCAGAAATGAGTGCCAGCCAGTGGTGAGCAACTTCTAGATATAAAAGAAGGGCTCTACTCTTCAAGGCAGCTATTCCCTCCATTTTACAGATCAGAAAACTAAGATTTACAGAACAGTTGTGAGGTTTACATTGGACGGCGTATGACATAAACTGTATGACCCAACAAAGCAGGTGCAGTCAGGTCTGCGCTGCTCGTCGGGCCATTCCCAGGGCATCTCCCTCAACGCCGTCTCTCAGGCTCAAAGGAACACGCATGACAGGGATTCATAGGCTGACGGCCGTGTGGATAAAGAAGAGGGATTGAGTTTAGAGCAACTGGAAAATTCATCTCTCCCTCTCTCGCTTCCCCTCCCCACCTCTCATACCCAAGCAACCACGCGCGCACCTCTCTCCACGATCCTGAATCGTTGCCCAACGCACAATGATTTCTCGGGCAAGCCAAGAGCAGAACTCATCCGGAGCCTTGTGCCCTCCCCACTGCATGCCGTGCTTACAGCTGAGAAGGAGTCTCTTGGTAATGATTCAAGGGGAGCCCAGAGTGTCTAAAGCTGAACTTCCTGAAAATTCCTGAAGCCTTTCTCTATGTTGCCCCCTCTTCCTCCCAAGAGGAAGGTGTTGCCTGGGTGTTGAAGTCCCTCATTCAGTGACCCGGGCTGGCCACACAGAGAGCTGGAGGCGGCATGGGTTTGTGGGTGGGGCCAAAATCCAGATAACAGATATCTCTCCTGGGGGACCCATTGCCTTTATTTCATTCACGAATCTTCTATTAACTTGGAGCGTTCCACTGGCTAAGTTCAGTGGTTAGAAAACAGACCCTCCTCTCACTCTTTTTTCTCTTCTTTTATTCTTTCCTTCCTCAAATACTTACTGAACACCTATTAGGGCCAATCCCTAGGTTACATAAGAGGGACACGAAGATTGAGCCTGGGCCGTCCCTGTCTTCAAGTCGAGGGAAAGAGACTGACAAGAACTAATGGCATAAGGTGGGAAGGGAGGAAGAGAGCATGGTGTCAGATGCTAGGGGAGCCCCAAGGAGGGGCTGATTAATTGCTCGTGGGCACCAAGGAAAGTTTTACTGGAGGTGACTCTCGAAGGATGAGAAGGAGCTGCTGAGGGGCCAACACAGTAATGAGGAAAGGCATTCCAGCAGAGACGGCAGTCCACGAGAAAGCACCGAGGCATAAAAATGTGTTCGTTTTGGGGCATCTGTTTGGCTCAGTTGGTGCACGTGACTCTTAATCTCAGGGTCATGAGTTCAAGCTCCATCTTGGGCATGGAGCCTACTTAAAAATTTTTTTTTTAATTAAAAAATGAAACAGAGGGGCGCCTGGGTAGCGCAGTCGTTAAAGCGTCTGCCTTCGGCTCAGGGCGTGATCCTGGCGATCCGGGATCGAGTCCCACATCGGGCTCCTCCGCTGGGAGCCTGCTTCTTCCTCTCCCACTCCCCCTGCTGTGTTCCCTCTCTCGCTGGCTGTCTCTCTGTCACATAAATAAATAAAATCTTTAAAAAAAAAAATGAAACAAAAAATTAATTTAAAAAATGTATTCATTTTATGGGGAGCCATGTGACCAGGTTTATGGCCTAAAGACCTGACCTGGGCTGTTGAGAAGAGGTCGGCTGGGGGCAAGGCTGGAGCAGAGGGACTAGTGGGGAGGAGCCCGGTGCAGTGTCCAGATGAAATCTACTGTGGGAGCTGGCTAGGCCAGTGGAATCGGCTGGAGAGGTAGGGACACACTTGAGGGACATTAGAAAGGTCAGGAATTCATACCTGATTGTATTTGAGGAGGAGGAGAGACAGAGAAGAAGCCCTTCACCCAGGGTCATGCAGCTGGGACAGCTGTGGAGGGTGGGGACAGGCCCCCAGGAGGTCTGGCTCCAAACCCTGTGCTCCCCTGCAGCCTGCCCTTGTAGGGAGCTGGGAGGCTGCATCTGCTCCTGCCCGAATCCTTGCCGGGTCCAGGAGCGCCGTGAGATCAGGGTGGGCTGGTGCCTGAGCCCCTGCCCATGCCCCCCGTCAAGCCGGACCCACATTTTCTTTAATCTCTCACTGGATGACACTCGTCCATTGTCCCTGGGCACCCTCAGGACACTCCCAACTTTCTGCCCAGACCCACCTGCAGACCTGATGAGGTGTGAGACCACCTGTACCCATTGTGTCCAGTCTCCATGGACAGCAGCGCTGTCCTCTGCGGGCCGTAGTTCGTCGCCGTGCTCAAGTTCAGATCTCTGTCCACCGTCCTGGGACATGGGGGCACCGATCGCTTCTCGGTCTTTTCAACCTCTCCCTCTGGCTGTATCTTTTTCTTTCCTGTTTTGATGAAATCCTCCGTTTGTCTCACCCAGTTGTAGGCCCTCCCAGTGCCTACAAGACAAAAGCCAGATTCCATTTTGTGATAGTCCGGGCCCTTCCTGACCTGGCCTTTCTCCTCTTCTCCAGTGGCTTCTCTCACAGCTGCATGATGCCCTGTGGTGCAGGCTCTCATTTGTAAAACGGTCTAATAGCACTCCCTATCTCACGGGAGTGTTAAGGTGCTCTAATGTTCTGCTGGATGGTAAGGCTTAACACAGTTCCTGGTCCAAGGTAGATGTTTAAACAGGCTAGGGATTACTAGTAGTAGTCTGGGGGAGGAGTCCTGGTGGGCTTCCCAGAGGAGGTGGCATAGGAGGCAGCCCTCAAAGGATGGCAAGGGTGTGGACAGGTGGTTGAGGGGGAGCAGGAAGGCGGGCGGGAGAGTTGCACTGGCAGGTGTTCAGCCCTGCAGCAGCTCATATTGGCTGGGTCCAGAGGTTGTGGAAGGGAAGGGTAGAGGATGAAATCTGCAAGTGCAAAGCTAACCTGGGCTCCGACTTTGTTCTGGGAACAGTGGGGGCCGTGGAAGATGCTGGGCAGGGTCATTGGCTAAGCCACCGTCATCTCCTTGAACTTGTGCCTCAGCTCCCGACTCTCCGCCTCCTCTCTGATCCCACCCCACGACCGCAGGGCAGGAGCCTAGCACGGGGCCTGGCATAAATCTCTGTGGAGGGGAATGTGGTGTGGGGATGGCATGGAGAGGAAGAGAGCGTAGAGCCAGGGCGGAGGGGGTGGGTCTTCAGGAAGCTAGTGTGCCAGCATGGACCCCGGGCAGGTGCAAGGCCTCCGGGGAGGACTGCAGTGGAATTGACAAGGAGAGGACACTTACTGGTATGGTAGGGTGGCATGGGACAGGCGCTGTGACCGAGCAGGAGCACTCCCGGGTGTGGCCAATAATGGGGCAAGTGGGCAGAAGAGCACGAGGCCAGGAGCAGATCTGAGACAAAGCAAATCTGATGGCATCAAACACTGTGGCGGGAGGTGGCTCTGTCCTGGGAGGAGCTTGAACGGGGAGCCACGGGGTGGGGTAGGGGGTTGGTTAGGTTTCTGCGAGGAGAAAAGGACAGGACCAGGGGGATGGGGGTGCCCCTGTGAAGAGAACAGAGAGAGGAAGGGTACCTTCCCTGAACTTCAGCTTCTTTAAAAGTGGGCAACAGTGCCAACCGCACGGGGTGGTTCAGAGCCTCAGTGAGATCATTCAGGCACAGTCCCCAGCAAGTTGCCTGGCACAAAGTGAGTGCTCAATAAATCACCGCCACCACCAGCATCACCACCACCAGCATCACCAGCACCAGCATCACCAGCACCAGCACCACTAGCATCACCAGCATCACCAGCACCAGCATCACCAGCATCACCAGCACCAGCATCACCAGCATCACCACCACCAGCATCACCACCACCAGCATCACCAGCACCAGCATCACCAGCACCAGCATCACCAGCACCAGCATCACCAGCACCAGCATCACCACCACCAGCATCACCAGCACCAGCATCACCAGCATCACCACCACCAGCATCACCAGCACCAGCATCACCAGCATCACCAGCATCACCAGCACCAGCATCACCAGCACCAGCATCACCAGCACCAGCATCACCAGCACCAGCATCACCAGCACCAGCATCACCAGCACCAGCATCACCAGCACCAGCATCACCAGCACCAGCATCACCAGCACCAGCATCACCAGCACCAGCATCACCAGCATCACCAGCACCAGCATCACCACCACCAGCATCACCACCACCAGCATCACCAGCATCACCAGCACCAGCACCACCAGCATCACCGGGGGACTCAACTACATCTCCATGCTGAACTCAGGAGCCTCCAATAATTGAAAAATAAAATGACCAAATAAATGACCTGAGACTGTGAAAAGAGTCACACCTTTAGTGGACTCCTACCTGTAGCTGTCCTAGAAGTCCAGGAAGCAGCAGAGGGCTCCAGAGCTGGAGGAGTCTGGAGGTCACAGGCCAGCCCCGGCCAGCAGGTTGACTCCTGAGCCATCACAGGAAGGGGTGCGGGGCTCCGTGAACGTGCCTGGGACACACCTCCTTCTGAGCCACTCCAGGGCCTCCCAAGATCCTTTCTGGCCACCCCCACACTCACCCATCTGCTTTCACCAAATTAAATAAGGCCGAGAAAAACCAAGCTCACTGAGAAAGCGTGAAGTGTCAAATGGGCCCCCGTGAAGCCAGGCGTGGCTCCCCACACACCCCAGCCTCTCTAGTTCAAACCCAAGCCCGCCTTTCTGGTGTGATGCGGGAAGTCGGCTTGGTTGAACAAGGATGTGGTTCCTGGGTGGGAAATAGGAGGAGGGAGGATGGGTGGTACCTTTTTCCTGTTGTGGAAGAGGGGGTCACAGAGGGGAGGAGGCAGGCACCTAGGGCCACAGAAAAAGCCAAGAGGACACCTTAGGGTGGCTGTAGCAGGGAGCCTTGGGCAGGGGCCCAGGGGGGCCTGGCTTATCTGCTCCTGCCAGCTCAGCATGGCCTGGCCCTGGCCCACCCTCCCGGACCCTCAGTCTCCACCATGCCACCTACCACCTGCCTCATCACCATCCTGAGGGGAAGTGCCCTGCTTTGCTTGCTTCCACTTGCAGTGAGGGGCAGGCTCGGTTGGGGGGTCCCACAAGAGGTGCCCGGGCCAGTTCTGCAGGAGAAGCCTGCTTCCCGTCCCCAAGGCGGGTGCTGGACTATGGGCTGCGGTGGGGGCTGGGTAGGTTCTGGGGGCCCGGGCAAGGGGACCCCCTGAGGTCTGCTGGGACCAGCATTCCTGAGGTCTCTGCCACCCTGTCTCTGCAGTCGCGAAGCAGCGTGCAGCAGGGGGACCTGGACGGGGCCCGGCGGCTGGGCCGCCTGGCCCGACTGCTCAGCGTCACCTTCTTCATCATGGGCGTCATCATCATCATCGTGGCCGTGACCGTCAATTTCGCAGGTGAGACCCAGCCACACGGAGCTGAGCGGGCCAGCTTGCTCGGGGTGAGGACCACGGACGGGTGCAGCCCAGCTCCCTGGGGAGGGGGCGATGGGATGGGGTAAGAGCCCGTGGGGGACACAGGCTGATCCTCTGAGTAGCGACCCCATCCGCGGCAGGGCCCAGCTGAGCGGGACTGGCTTCTGCTTTGCCTTATCCCGGATCGTTAGGAAAGGGTGTGGAAAGAGCCCGGGGCCTGAGAACCAGAGGCGGCCAGCTCCAGCTTCAGCTGAGGGCCTTGGGGCCTGGGCCAGGGTCGTGTCTGGCTGAGCCTTGCGAGCGTCCCCCAAGATCATGGTTGTGATGCCGCCTGGTGAACGGCGGGCCCGTCCTGCAAGCGCTCCTGTCGAGGGGGCCCGCACAGCCAGACAGAAACAATGCAGGTGGTGGGAGTCTGGCGGTAGCACTCGTGAGCCCGCAGCGTTGGCCCAGGGAAGTTAACCAAGCAGGGGCCCCATCTGCAGGGGTGACTCTCAGGGGCTCAACGGGCCGGCGTAGCTCTGAGGGTCTGGGCTCTGCAGGGCAGCGTTGTCCGTTCGCCTCCCTTCACGCACCTGCCTTGCGAAGCCCCCAGACATCTCTGCCTGTTGCGGGGGTCAGTCTAAGCTTTTCCCCTGAAGACTTTGCTACTCCAGACGCGCTGCGTGGACCAGCAGCCGTGGCTGCTGACAGCGGGAATGTGTCAGAAATGCAGAGTCTCAGGCCCTTGCCCAGACCCACTGAATCCGAATCTGCATTTCAACGAACATTCCCGGCCCAGTCCTTACAGGAGGCACTGGTCTAGAACGCGGGGCTTCAACCCGGGGCAGAAAGCCGGGGACTCAGAAGAAGAGTTCAGGTTTGTAATCAGCCTGCCTGGGTGTAAAATCCACGTCCTCCATTGTCCGAGTGTCTGAAACGAAAGCACGTTCCGAGCTCTCTGTGGGTCTGCGGCCAGGCAGGTGCGTGCGGGCAGGGACACAGCACAGGCATCAGCTCGGGAGCGCCCTCTGTGCCTCAGTCTCCTCTGTCCTCCCGCCACCTGTCATGCTCGTGACTTTTTCAATGGCAAATGACCACTACTGAACTCAAACTGGCAACGGGAATTGTTTAAAAAATTCAGGCCTCGATGGTTCTATGTTTGGGGTCACTTGGCGCTGTGAACCCCTGGTCAGGGCTGCAGTCTTGTCTCAGGTGGGAGTTCATTTCCACCAAGAGACCCCAATCGGACGACCCCGGTGCCGTGCCCCGCCCGGAAACAAAACCCCAGACCTTCCCAACAAGGGCTTGAAGGCCCGTTCTGAGCTCTATTTGGCCATGACCGCTCTTCTCTTTACAGTGCAGAAGAAATAAAACGGACCAGGGCGCTGCGCTGGCGGGGGCGGCCCTGGCCAGCCGGAGGCCTCCACACTCGCACGCCCCCCCTCCTGCCGGAGGACAGGACGGTGACATCCCTGTGCTCCCAAAGCCCGGACTTGGAGCCAAGCCCCCAGGTCTCCCCACTGCCAGCCCACTTCAGATGTGAAAAGTGCGAAGAACAAATAACAGGGTTTAATCTCGTGGACACGGCTGGTGTTTGGGCTCCATGTGCACCGGCTGGCTGCTCATCTCCCCCCCCCCCCCCCCCCCCCCCC
>NW_024424897.1:42951577-42974928 GCF_017311325.1 Ursus maritimus | reverse complement strand
TGGGCCAGGGTCGTGTCTGGCTGAGCCTTGCGAGCGTCCCCCAAGATCATGGTTGTGATGCCGCCTGGTGAACGGCGGGCCCGTCCTGCAAGCGCTCCTGTCGAGGGGGCCCGCACAGCCAGACAGAAACAATGCAGGTGGTGGGAGTCTGGCGGTAGCACTCGTGAGCCCGCAGCGTTGGCCCAGGGAAGTTAACCAAGCAGGGGCCCCATCTGCAGGGGTGACTCTCAGGGGCTCAACGGGCCGGCGTAGCTCTGAGGGTCTGGGCTCTGCAGGGCAGCGTTGTCCGTTCGCCTCCCTTCACGCACCTGCCTTGCGAAGCCCCCAGACATCTCTGCCTGTTGCGGGGGTCAGTCTAAGCTTTTCCCCTGAAGACTTTGCTACTCCAGACGCGCTGCGTGGACCAGCAGCCGTGGCTGCTGACAGCGGGAATGTGTCAGAAATGCAGAGTCTCAGGCCCTTGCCCAGACCCACTGAATCCGAATCTGCATTTCAACGAACATTCCCGGCCCAGTCCTTACAGGAGGCACTGGTCTAGAACGCGGGGCTTCAACCCGGGGCAGAAAGCCGGGGACTCAGAAGAAGAGTTCAGGTTTGTAATCAGCCTGCCTGGGTGTAAAATCCACGTCCTCCATTGTCCGAGTGTCTGAAACGAAAGCACGTTCCGAGCTCTCTGTGGGTCTGCGGCCAGGCAGGTGCGTGCGGGCAGGGACACAGCACAGGCATCAGCTCGGGAGCGCCCTCTGTGCCTCAGTCTCCTCTGTCCTCCCGCCACCTGTCATGCTCGTGACTTTTTCAATGGCAAATGACCACTACTGAACTCAAACTGGCAACGGGAATTGTTTAAAAAATTCAGGCCTCGATGGTTCTATGTTTGGGGTCACTTGGCGCTGTGAACCCCTGGTCAGGGCTGCAGTCTTGTCTCAGGTGGGAGTTCATTTCCACCAAGAGACCCCAATCGGACGACCCCGGTGCCGTGCCCCGCCCGGAAACAAAACCCCAGACCTTCCCAACAAGGGCTTGAAGGCCCGTTCTGAGCTCTATTTGGCCATGACCGCTCTTCTCTTTACAGTGCAGAAGAAATAAAACGGACCAGGGCGCTGCGCTGGCGGGGGCGGCCCTGGCCAGCCGGAGGCCTCCACACTCGCACGCCCCCCCTCCTGCCGGAGGACAGGACGGTGACATCCCTGTGCTCCCAAAGCCCGGACTTGGAGCCAAGCCCCCAGGTCTCCCCACTGCCAGCCCACTTCAGATGTGAAAAGTGCGAAGAACAAATAACAGGGTTTAATCTCGTGGACACGGCTGGTGTTTGGGCTCCATGTGCACCGGCTGGCTGCTCATCTCCCCCCCCCCCCCCGCCCCTCCCGGGATCCGCCACGCGGCACACACCGCCTGTTTGAGGAAGAGCCAGCCCTGCAGACGAGACAGAGACAAGGAGAACCATGGCCAGAGAGAAGCAGCACACTCCCTGCCTGTCTGAGCACCGGGAGCCAGGACGTGGGACCTTCTCTTTTGTATTTTTCTTGGGGGGGGGTGGTGTAAAAAAACTGTTTGCATGCCTTGTGCCACATGCTTGCTGCGATCCCAGCTCAGGGGCCCAGCTGCCGCTCAGCGCCTGCCCTGGGCCCCCCTTGGGCACCCAAGATGAGCAGCTGTCTGGAGAGGGAGAGCCACGTGCATGGCAGGGGAATGCTGGTGAGGACAGGATCAGGAGCATCTCTGCTGAGAACTCTGGTCTCAGCGTGTCTCCCAGGATGGCCCAGTCTGCCTCTTGCTCCCTCCCTCCTTGTGCTGTCGCCTAGGGCCTGACCCCAGCCCTGCTCAGCCAGTGAGGAGGAGCTGAGGTCGCCTCCTGCCATAGCCCCCCTCGTGGTCTAGGCTGCACACTCGGGGCCCCGAACAGAGTGGCTCAGGTGGGGCTTGGGCTCCGGCTCCCAGCCTAGCAGCACCTGATACTCCGTGCCTTACCCTGTGCCCCTGGCCATCCACAGGCCACAAAGGCTTTCCCCGGAGGGGGCTTTGGGACCACCTCTGGGGGGAGAACTTCCCATGAGCTCCTGGGTTCTTAGCAGGGGAGTGAGCTAGAGGGTTTTTCCGAAGGTTTATTGTTGTGTTTGGGAGAGTGGGAAGCCCTGGGCTTGGGAATATACTCCCATGCCCAGAGGCAGGGGGCGACCCTATGGCCTCTCTCTCAGGACCTAATGGGACGCATAAAAGGACTGAACAGGGTCCTTTGACCTCCTACCTGGTTTCTGGCCCTGGGATTCTCCCCAAACTTCTGCTGGCACAGGCTCTGCCCACGGGGGCCTCTCCTGTGCCCACCTACCTCTCTGGCTTCAGCTCCCAGACCCTCCAGGCTTTCCCACCCTGGGAGACCCTGCCCAGCAGCCGGGGTTACTGCCCTTGATGGGACGGCATGTTCCCAGCTGTAGCCAGACTAGTCCCAGGCTGGCAAAGACTGCTTCCCCGGCACCCATTCAGGGCCCTGGTGCCTTCTCTCAGGGCCCCTGCCTGTCTCCCTGACGCTCCTCAGAGACTCCTGGGAGGGAGTCCGTTAGCACAGAGGCTCTGTCTACCAGGAGGAGTCCCAAGTGCAGCTCTGAACCTTCTAGGAGGGCCTTCGTGGCGGGGGAGGGGTGAAGGGCCCAGGGTCCCTGGGTCGATCCCTCTGGGGCCGGCATTCCTGCGTCAGTTGCCCATCTGGGGAGCATACTCCAACCTCTCCAGACCCTAAAGGAGGGGCTGGCTTTGCTTTACAGGACCTTTGAGGCCACAATAGAGATGCCTCTGTTCGGGGAGGGAGGGAGTGAGCCCAGAGGATTTGTGTCACTTGCAAAGTCAGGTCAGGCCAGGAGGTGAGTCACGAGGTCTATGGAACTGGTGGCTCATGAGCTGGTGTCTCCTGGCAGGCCCTGGGGGCCCCAGCTGCAGCACCCCAGGGAGAAGAGAGAAAGTAACCAGCCGGTTGTGGGGAAAACGATGGCCAAGGTGGGGCTCTCTCTGTGGCCTCTGTGCGCACTGACTGGCACGCACGTGCAAACCTTCCCGGGCTCCCGCGTCACACCCGCACAGACTCACGCTGTTTCACACTCAAAGCCCAGCACAGCAGAGAAAGAGAGAAGCCACTGGCAGACAGCCACAGGACAGCTGGGACATCCTTCCACGTAGGCGAGGACAACTTGGGAAACATCTAGTTGTACCAAGGACGGAGCTCAGAGGCTCCGAGGGTTTTGGAAGGAGCCTGACCCCTCTGGCGGGAGGAGCACAAGCCTGAGGACCAGGAACCCTGCAGAGATCCGACTGGGAGGGAGGGTCCCCTGACTCCCCTGCCGTCTCCCCCCACTGGCAGCCTGGCACTCCGAGGCCTCACCCCCTGCTCCCAGCTCCATCATGGGTCCCGCCGCTGGCTGCCTGAACCCAGAGTCCCCCAGCTTGGGACGCTGACACAGCCTGTCCCGCGTCCCAGGGGAAGCAGTAAGAACTACCCCTGCTCCCACCCGGCACCACACTCTCCCGTCGGCTCCTGTGTATTGCTCAGCATGGAAAGAAATAAAGCGAAAGTGCACATGCACTGTGGGCCTGCGTCTTTGTGCTGCTGGGGTCGAGGGGTCCCCAACAATAGGGGGCAGGGGAATGCACTCAGCTTGTTGGCTCCGGTTCCGGGGTCAGGGCTGGGAGCTGGGAAATGGGAAGCCTGGGCACACTCGAGGTGTTCCCCTGAGCAAGTTTGTCCTCCCCGGGCCTCAGTTTCTCCAGTGAGGAATGCCAGTCCCACCTTCCCTCGGCGGTCCTTTCTGCATCTGAACAAAGACCTCGGGAACGGAAAGAAGAGAGTGGAACCGACATGTGCTCACAGCCCGGCACATGCTGGCATCTCCCATCCTCAGGGGCCACTAGTGTTAGCCCCGGGGTCAGACTGGTAAACGGAGGCTCAGAGATGTTCAGGGACTTGTCCCAGGTCCCACTGCGCCTGGCACACAGGAGGTACTGAATAAGTGTTGAACAACCCTATCCTTGGGCTGACCCCAAGGTTGGCTTCTTGCCGCTATGCTTTGCTACCCAGAGAGGAAAGCCCTTTGGAAGGAAGGCAAGTTGCGGGGGCGGGGGATCCACTTCCCAGGCTGCAGGAGGGCAGGCCAAGCGGGGAGGTGAGTGTGGGCAGCGTGACACCCCTCCCCCTCTGGGGTTTCTTTTATAAATAAGGGCGCTAATCCCAGAACCCTCTTGACCTAGGCACCTCCCAAAGGCTCTACCTCCTAATACCATCAGCTTGAGCGGGAGGATTTCAACGTAGGCACTTGCGGGAGACACAGCTCAGACCGCGGCCGTGTGGAGGTGCTGCAGGGGTGATCACTGGGAGAGCCAAGAAGGAAGCAGCCTGGGAGTCGGAGGGAGGTCCCCGAAGGATGCTGGGCTGGGCCCCCTCCCTCTGTCCTTCCACAAACTTGTACTAAGTGTGGGGAGCTCTGATCGGATGGGGGGGCCACGAAATGTGGGGATGGGGGCTGGCGGTGCAGGCGGTGAAAGGATTCACCCGAGGCAGGACACAGGACATGGACGTTTACGGAACACACCGCGAGGGAGCAGCGGGCAGGACAGTGAGGGAGAGACGCTGGGACGAGGTGGTGGTGAAGGGGCCACAGTTACAGGGCAGCGTGAGGGAGCAGGGGAACGTGGGGAATGTTCTCCTTTTTGGTAATCTTAGGAACTGTGCCTGGTTGTACTTGGTCAGTGAGGGCCTATGGCCATTTCGAGGTGGGTCGCTTCATGGACCTGTTGGTCACTGCGGGCCTTTCTACCCCACTCAGCTTCCAGTGCTCATACCTGCTGCCTAAAACCAGTCTCTTCATGAAGCACCAGCTACACACCAGGCCTTGCACAGGGCCCTGAGGACACAAAGATGAGAAGGACAGGCTTTCTGAACCATGTGACCTTTCCTGAGGGAAAGTTCTGGAAGGAAGGAGAGAGTTCGTTGCTGGGGGAGGGTAAGAGAATGTGCCCTGAGGGCAGCAGGAAGGGCAACCTGGGACAGAGGTCAGGGGAGCCAAGAGCAGGAAGGTGGCCTCTGCCAGGAGCCTCTCATGATCTTTCCAAAGACAGTTAAAGCACCACCCGCGGATCCGGATGAAGATGAAATGCCACCATTGTAAGGCTACCAACTCAATAAGACTCAGGTGAACGGACACTTCCTACGCGTGGGCTCTGCCAGTCACAATCACACCCCTTAGTGCCTGGCTTAGAGGCCCGAAAGCATTGTTTGTCAGACACAACCCAATTCTAGAAATTTTGAACGGGAAGCGGGTACACGTGTCTTACGATCAGCAAGGGGAAGGCTAGAGCTTCCACGATGGAGGAGGCCTCACAGGACGGATGGCTGTGCCCTGGGACCAGGGGTCTGGCCTCTCTGAACCTCAACCCCCATCTGTAAAGGGGGTGATAATCTGCTCAGCACACCCACAGGCCCGATGGCCCTCCTTGGTGAAATGTGAGGGCTCGATCCATGTGGGGAGCACAGCCTGGCCCCAGCCTGGAGAGCGTCCAGGAGTCTGGGTGGTTCTCGGCCCCTGTCCTGACTCTTGAATCCCCGCTGTCCTCCAATCCCAGCCCTACCTGCCTCCCCCCCACTCCCCAACACACGATAGGAGACAACCCCTTGTGCCCCGGAAAGCTCTCTGGCTCAGGCCCCAGTCCTTTGCCTCACTGTCTGTGTCATTGTGGGCAGGCCCCTGGCCTCTCTCTGGGCCTGTCTCCTCAAGTAAAGAGTGAGCCGAGCTAGTCTAGAGCGGGCTTCTCAGTCCTGGTGCACAGTGGAATCCCCTGGGGGCTTCGGGAGATGCTGATGCCTGGCTGCCACCCTCAGAGAACCTGGTTCAAATGGTCCGGGCTGTGGCCGGAGCATCTGGATTTTTAAAGCTTTCCAGTGGTCATCCTAATGCTCTTCTGAGGTTGGGAGCCACTGGGATAGACCCCAGAGCGCTGCTACTCGGAGTGCGGTCGCGGACCATTCCATCGGCCATCAGCAGGAGCTGGCAAAAAGGCAGAAACACACCCTGACCTTGAACAAGGACATCTACCTTTGACAAGATCCCCCCCGACCCCCCACCCCGTGGTTCATTTGCACGGTAAGGTTGGGGAAGCTCCGGTCTGGACGCCTGAAGGGGAGCCGGCTAGTTTCACCTTAGCTGTACCTTCTCCAGTCTTGTATCTCCCTTCCAAAAGTAGCAACCATTTTCCTTTCTTTCTTACTACAAGGATCTGTTGTAACAAACAGAACATCTAGGCAAGACTGAGAAACAAAGGGAAGGACAGAGAGAAACCCCAGCTAAGTTCGGCAATTCACAGCAGCAGACGTCTGCACCCTTCTTCCCAGAGTGATTGCCAGTGAGGCTGCGGCCGTTTTTTGGAGGAGGTGGCCTGTGTGCTGGGGGCACGCGCGTGCGTGCGTGTGTCTGTGTGTGTGTGTGTGTGAGGAAGTCAGAGGGTCATCATGGTGGGTGTGCCCCAAAGCACCATTCCCAAGGAAGCATGAAAGTTCCCCAGCCTCTGGCCCCCCTTCCATTGTGGACCTGCTGGAACCTGCTGGGGACTGAGAAAGTCAAACAGGTGACTTAAAGATACAGCTTGGATGAAAACTTCTACTCGCAACCAGAATGAACTCTCTGGCTCTCCTGATTCTCTACCCGCCAGCCTGGGCCCTAGAGGAAGGTGGGGGGTGTCTCTTGCACCCTCATCCTGCGACAGGAATTCCTGTTCCCAGGGCTGGGTCCGTACAAGGGGTTCCTTTGTGCTGAGGGACACATGGGCCCCTCAAGGCAGAGGAGGTATGGAAATTGTAAAAAGGTCCCCTTCCTGGGTATGTCTGCAGCCCAGCTCCCGGCCTGGAGCCCTGAGGACAGCTGGGTTTCAGCAACGGATTTTGGAGACTTGCCCACAGAGGGTCTGCCCACACCGACCCGTGTATCGGGAGGGCTGTGGAGCGTCCATCCCTGGAGCCCGGGGCAGAGCCGGTCAGCGGGAAGCTGGGCCCTGCCAGGGCTTCTGCCTCCTGCATTATTGATGGGCTGCCTGGCCGTGGACATGAATAATTCATCCATCCGGGGAAGGAAGCCCTGAAGACTGCAAATTGGAGGCAGCCAGGCTCCTCCCACCTCGCGGAGCTCAGGGCTTACTCCTCTTTGCTGAATGGGCTTCCCGCGGGGCCCTGCTGAATCTCAAGTTTCTCCTCCTGCCCACGGGTGGGCCCAGGAAAGGCCCTGCAGGTTTGGGGTGGCTCTGAACCCCGCCTAACTGGTGCAGAGCTGCCTGCCGCCCCAGGAGCCAGGTGAGCACTCCTGCCCGTGCTGCTGGCTCCTCCCCTGGGACGCTAGAGTCACCGGGCCTGAGCTCACATGCTGAGCCCTTCCACGCTCTGATGAGCTGGATCCTAATGTCGTCATCCTGCCCCGTGAACAGGAGCCCTTATTGATGTTGATGCCATTTATGATAAATGGTGGCTCTTTCGTTGCTCTCCAGGTCCTGGCGCAGGGCTGAGGGCAGCAGCTGGGAAGGGGTGAGTGATGAGGAAGAAGCCTGCTTGGGGCGGGGTGCAGTCCGAGCCTCAGGGGTGTGGGGCAGGAGGTGTGTGTGTGGCGGGGGGGACGTCACAGGAATTATTCAGGATTCCTCCAGGGATTTTCCCTCTCGGACCAAACTTTTCTGAGCGACAGTCCCAGGGGCCCCAAAGCTGCTTGGGAAGAGCAGCGGGACTGCAGGGTTTGGAGTCCACAAGCTCATCCCTGACAGTGCGGATCTCAGGCTCGGTTCTGGCCCCTGTCTCCATTTAACACATACTTACGAAGGGTAACGTACAGTGTATAATCTCAGGCCAACCTCAGGTGTGCAGGAAGCTTCATTTCTCCTTTGCCCCCGTGCAGCCTGGTGGCAGAAACTTCAGCTTGGTCCGTTCAGATGTCTTTCCCCTTTCCCTGGAGATTACAACAGGCTGAGGTGTTGGGGCCGGGGTGGCAAGTCTGGGCCCTGCAGATGGCCGCGGAATTAACCCTCCCCTCTTCAGTCTCCGTTCTCGCTCCTCTGCTCCTCCGCCGTCTCCTATGCCCACGGTTGGCCCCATTGTCTCCTCACTGAATCCATTAAGACATGTTTTTGGCCAAGGCCCTCCGAACACCAGTGTACACAAGATAGGGTTCTTTTTTCTCATTTAACAAGAAGTCCAGACGTAGGCAGCCCGGGGAGGAGCAGTGCCCCCATGGGGTCATCATCCAGGTGCCTGCAGTCTTCTCCCTTCGCTATCCCAGCCTGGGGCTTTTGTCCTTACGCATTCCAGCACTCCATCTGCTGCATGGCCACAGGATGGCTGCCACGGCTCCGGCCATTCCCGCTCTCGAGAAGGAAAGGGGGAGGGTGAAAAGGGCCAAAGAAGTCTGGGTGGGCTCCTTTTTAGGAGCTTTCCTGCAAGTCCCATCTAGTGACTTCTGCTTTACATTCTTTGACCACAGTTGTGTCACATGGCTACCCCCAGCTGCAAGGGAGGCTGGAAACCCGGTCTTCTAACAGGCTATGCTGCTGCCCCAAGGAAAATCAAGGTTCTGTAAGGAAGGAAGTGAGAATGGACACTGGGCAGCAACCCGGGTTTCCTGCCACATTTGTTCTGTGGGCTACAGAAGGCTGCCCCTGGTCCTGCCTGCCCACATGCACTGGCAGGGTTTGTCTTCTCTGGGGCCCTGTTCTCCTTCCACCTGCCGAAGCAGAGGAAGACGCTCAGAGCCGCTCTGTTCTTGCATCTGATAAACCCACCCGAGAGCTGCGCTGTGTGTCCCGCTCACCACCACCACCACGGAGCTCAGCCTGGGGGAAATGGGCAAACAGGGCCCCTCCCCGCCTTTGTCACTTCCCTTCTGACCAGAGATTCTTGGGGTAAGAGCCCTGCTCTGACTCAACTGACATTTATTCTTCCAAATCTATTTCTTAAGCCCCTAGTTCTTTCAAAAGACCCGGCTTTTGAAACTCAAAAGCCAAGAACTGGGGCTCCTTTTGCTTCCTGCTTTTTCCTGGGGTTTTCCTACCTTCTGGTAAAGAATGTGAATGAGTGGAGGAAATGATGATTTGAAGAAATACAAGAACAGGGAGAAAATGTGGCTAATATTTCCAATACTCGGCCACAAATGCGCTTGTTGAAGCCCTTTCCTAGCTGCGTGAGCGGCCGAACAGGAGCAGAGCGGGCGTGATCTCTGCTCACAAGCGGCTCTCAGCCTGGGAAGGCAGAGAGACAAAGTAGACAGAGTCCGGGCTGTGTGAAGATGGGGCTAAGCAGAGGGAGCCCCAGCAGCGCTGAGGAGGGGCAGAGGGCTCCCCACGGAGCTAAAGTCTGGGCTGAGCTGAGCGTTGGCATGGGAGGAAGAGAAAGTGAGGAAGGACGTCCTAGGGAACAGCCTGAGCAAAGACCCAGAGGTCTGGAGGGGCGTGGTCTGTGCCGCAGAGGCCATCAGGCTGTTGGACAGCCTGCGCGGGGTGAGAGCGGACAGGTGGGGAGGACCAGACCGATCACAGGAGGCCTGGCAGCTGCTGCCTGCATCCAGGACCCCATCCTTGCAGACGTTTGTTGTTTCTTGCTTCTGTCTTAAGTGGAGCCTGTCCCTAACTACACCGTCTCTCCAGTAGCAAGGCCTGACTTCTCACTGACTATCTGCTCTTCAAGGGCCAGATCGGAAGCAGATGCTCCCTTCTCATTGCTCGACTGCGTTCGTCTCCCCGAGGGTGCTAAGACGAAGAGCTAAGACGAACAACATGAAAACCAGCATCATTATTATTACTACTACTAGTATGTGCAGCTAGCTGGCAGTTAGTAATTGCTGAAAAGTACAAGCTTCTTTCTTGCTTTGAAACAGTATTTGCGACATACCGTCAGACTCGACACTTTTCTTTCCTTATCACCCAATGTGAATCATAAATAAAACGTATTGAGAAATCCTCTAAATTGGAGATTGGCAAACTCTTTCTGTAAGGGGCCAGAGAGTAACCCTAAAGGAGCCATAGATAAACCAGAAATGAATGAGTATGGCCGGGTTCCAATAAAACTTTATTTACAAAAACATGCAGTGGACTGGAATTGCCCCATGGGTGGTAGTCTGCCCACCCCTGCTCTAAACCCACTCAATATATCAGTTTCTGTGGCAGAGACTAGCTTTTTCTTTTGGCATGGGCCAAGGTCTAGGTGGGAAAGCGCTGGGTTCATGATATAGCAATGTCGGGAAGGCCGGTTACTGGGCGATTAATCCTTATTATAGGTAAATCAGTGACAGCGGAGGGGTGTCTTGATTGCTCATTCTATGATGATAAAACCCATCATAAACACCTGTTAAAGAAGAAGGAAGGGAAAGTCAGATGATCAGTTTCTGTATTGGAAATAAACATGGACTCTAATTCCAAAAGGTGTTACCGCAAACTCCCACGTGCCAGGACGTGGGGTGGGAACAGGAGGTGAGGGGGAGGAAGGAAATGCAACCTCTGTGTGTCAAGGAGCTCCTGGGGCCTCCAGGGAGGTGTGGGGAGCCAACCATCTGCTGGAGACACAATGACCGCCCAGTAGGGAGACAACGAGGCAGGCAGGGTGACAGACCTTGATCCCATGGCTGGGAAAGGGGTCGACAGAAAAGGGTTCTATCGTCAAATAGATCAGGAAAACACTGAATTAAATAAGACTAAGTACAGGCGCTTGACTGGGGGACCTCTCACAGCCTTGATTATGCCGACCTGCAACAGGAATCTCCCCAGGAGAGGCTAGAGATGCAGTAGTTCCTAAAATTAATGCACTGCCAAGCCCTTTCTTTGAGGAGCATTTTCTTGCAAACCTACTTTACATTTGCAGAGCTGAACATTTCCCTGTGTTATTGAAGACTCTTTGTAACATCCTCTTTAGTAGCTGTGTAATATGTATAAGCCATCATTTATTTATTTGCTTATCTTTTCTCCCATTGCTGGGCATGGCTCAGCAAGGTTGCATGGCTCCCGGCCCCCCCCAGGCCACGAGGCCTGGCAGCCAGAAGCCTCTTTCTCCCATCGCATTTGCCTGTGGGGGCAAAGTGGGTGGCAGAAGTCAGGAGCTGGAGAGGTGGGTGGCTGGGGGTTGATCAGCCCACATTCTTGCCTCAGTTTCCTCCCACGTCTCCAAAGTTCCTCCACTTGTTTTCCCTGGATGGAGAATTTTCTTCTATGCATGTCTTAATTTGCTTTGAATTCTACATTCCTCAAGGACATTTTAACAGGGATCCCCTTGTGCACAGTTGCCTGTCAGAGGCTGAGGTTTCCGGGTGAGAGGAGACCTGGTCTTCCTGGGACCCTTCCAGGAACGCAGCGAGCAGGAGTGTGTGTGGCCCGAGGACCAGCGTCCCAGGGGCCTGTCAGGCACCACGCTGTCAGCAACCCTCCTCCACGAGAACTTGGTGTTGCCTGGCCCGTGCAATCTTCACTCTTTAACATTTTTTTAAACATAAACACGATACAAGTTATACACCCCGAACTGAAATCAGCAGGCACCCCCGGGGAGGGGAGAGAGGCGGGCTCCCAGTTTTTCATCCACAGCCTTCGTATCCTCAGACTCGTACAACAAGCACTTATTTTGTATTACTCTCGCCATCTATAATTTAATTTTTTAAAATAGGAATGTGGGAGAGAGGAAACAATCTTCCCCATAATCCATTAGCTGAAGCAATCAATGTGAATACCTGAGCGTTTTTCTTCCAGGCTTCCAGAAAGGAATTTGTTTTCGATACACAGCAAGTTGCTCGATAGTAAAGGGCTCAGCTCCGGGCTCTTGGCGCTGGAGCTGCGTCCCACAGGGATTAAGTAGCAACCCCCCAGCAACTGCCCGCAAAACTGCCCCCTCACGCACGCCAGCCTCACCTGACTGAAAGGACACACAAAATAGCACAACACGGGTGGGATGGGGTGGCTATTTTCAGAGGGGCTGGAAGCCCAGAGACGTTCTCTCTCTCTCCTTGGACTGACTGGGCCGATCTCCAGAAAACCTCCCTCCCTTGGTCTGGGCATGGCCTCGGGGGACCTCCCCAGGCTTTACTTCTTCCGACCTTTGCTTCGGATTCAATTCTTGTTCTTGGCCCTCGCCCTAGAACTGGATGCTTCGGTCTGGCGCTCGTCTCGAATCTTCTCTCAGCCCCTGCCCCAGTTTCCCTTTGCCGGAGCCCTGCCCTCCCACTGGTCCAGCTGGAGGCAGATACATACAGCACCTCCTTCTTCCCCTGCTGAGGTCAGAGGCCCTTGTCTATTTGCCAAGCTTTCAGAGGGCCTGTGGCCATAGCAAGATGTCCACACAAAGGACAACTTGGGCTCTGGAAAGTCCATGTCATGGGATTCAACCTGGATGGGCCCTTGTGGTTTCCTTATGCCCCCTTGAACCACCTCGTAGCTCTCCCCAAACCCATCTATCTGTGGCGGCTTTGGGAAACTGAGGGAAGTCCCAGGCCAGGCTCCCTCTAGGGTCTCAGGCCATTCCCTGGAGAGGGAGCCACGCGGTTCCACGTTGGGCCAGCTCCCCCTCCCAGAGGAACCAAGCACGATGAACTCATGTTTTGATCGTGGCCCGTGGGAGCTGCTCTTGTGTCGGTTAAACAGGCGCCGAGGAGACCGACTTCGGCTCCCTGTGCAGCAGGTTTCATTATAATGACGACAGCATAAAAGGTGGGGGGAAACAGGGAAAAACCCCTCACCAGCCCCCTTCCCTGCTGGGTGTGTACGGACTCCCTTGTGACTTCTCTCTCTCTGCGTGACTTCTCGGGAGTGTGCAGTGGTTTCTTCCTTCCTTAATTTCATTCTGATTACAAAATTAATACAACTTCATTGGGACAGACTTGGAAAATGCAAAAAGTGTAATGAACAAGGCCGAAATGTCCTGAAATTGCATACTCTTGTCGCTGACTCTCACATTCAGCAGGCTTACCGTCAGTACAGCACTCACCATCCTCTGAATTCATCTTACTGATTTATTCGTCTCCTTGTTTACTGTCGATTTCTCCCCCACCGCAATCTTAAATCTTTTTACTTTTATTTTTTTTTAAGATTTTATTTATTTATTTGAAAGAGTGTGAGAGAGAGCACGGGCAGGGGGAGCAGCAGGCAGAGGGAGAAGCAGGAGCCTGATGTGGGGCTCGATCCCAGGACCCTGGGATCATGACCTGAGCTGGAGGCAGACGCTTAACCGACTGAGCCACCCAGGTGCCCCTCATCTTCTCCTCCTCCTCCTCCTTCTCTTTCTTCTTCTTCTTCTTTCTTCTTCTTCTCCTTCTCCTTCTCCTTCTTCATTTGCTGCCAGCTTTTTGTTTGGTTGGCTGTGTGCACACAGTGTATACAAGTTGAGTTGCACAGAAGCCCAGAAGTCTGTCCTCAGTCGGTCTTGTACCCAGTTAATACCCAGGGCCCAGGAAAAGGCAGGGCACATAGGAGGTGCTTTATTGCACATCTGATGAATGAATGAATGAATGAATGAATGGCAATGTGTAGGTTTTCACTCAGTTGTGATCACCCACAGGAGAGGGTAATAGTTCACCAATTGTATGATACTCCCACCACTTCAAATGAAATCTGTCAGTTGCACTTGCTAATTAAAAATAAATTTCCCCACCTCTCTGCGTCTTTGCTCTTTCCAAACCAAAACGTATCTCAGGGCGGCTTTTGAGACGACAGTTGCCCCACTGTCTCCCACCAGCAACGGCTCACAAGAGTGATGCAACACAACGGCTCCCGACAGTCTGTAGTTTAAGATCCAGTGAAGGCTCTTTCCCAGCTGCCACCTCTGAGGCCGTCAGTCTTTTTCCTGGTCACCCTACCCATCAGCCCTTACGAAACAAAAATACGAGACCTTGCATGGATTTAACTTCACAGGCCAAACCATTGTTGTAATGAGAGGCCTTACAGTTTTCAACTCCAGATTGCTGCTCATGTTTTTGGAGTTTCTGGGGAGTCTGTTCCTAAGAGTTTTCTCCAGCCCAGTTCTGGCCCCAGTGGTAGCTCTGACTGGCCCACCTCGTCAAGGGCAAAGTCCTGCCTGCCCAAGGGGCCTCCTTGAGAAACGCACGCCCCAGCACCTGTAGTCCAGAGAGCCCTCTGCCCCAGGATGCTTCCCTTGCTCAGAGGAGTCTCCCCAGGGCAGATCAGGGGTGCGGGGAGGTGGGGGGTATGGTTGGGGGAAGCTGAGCCCTGGAGGCTCATTCTCAGGAGGATACTTGGTCCTGCAGGAGAGAAACCACTTCCCTTGAGCCTTTTCCCACTTCAAAGAAGGAATTCAATGAGGCAGAAATTAAGAAAAGCCTCCATGTAGAGACACGGGCATGTGTTTGGAGAGAACAGACATGAAGAAGTCACCCCCTTTACGGATGGTTAGTAGAGGGTAAACAGGTAACACACAGACGAGTTAAATAGCAAACTGCAGATTTTCACTTTCACTAAAACCTTCAGTCTCCTGGGACGTCTGGGTGGCTCAGTCGGTTAAGCATCTGCCTTCGGCTCAGGTCATGATCTCAGGGTCCTGGGATCGAGTCCCGCATCGGGCTCCCTGCTCAGCAGGCAGTCTGCTTCTCCCTCTGCCTGCCTCCCCCCTGCTTGTGCTCTCTCTCTCTCTGACAAATAAATAAAATCTTAAAAAAAACAACTTCAGTCTCCTTCTTAATGCCAGTTACCTGGGGACAAATCATGAGATCCTCCATTCCACTCCCAGAAGCTCTATTTTAGATAACAAATCACATTCAACTAACATTTACTGAACATCTACTATGTACCACTTACTTTCACATATACTATCTCACTTGATCCCTGTGACAAGCTCTTTTAAAGAGGAATTAGTTTTCCCATTTTACAGATGAGAACGCAAAGGTGTATAAATGTCCAAATGACTGTGATTACACACAGCCAGGAGCTCTGCAGAGTGAAAATGACATCTTTGGCTTCTACCCTGACAGCAGAGACTCTCTCCTCAGTTTTAAGCCCACGGTGTTTATTCTTCATTCTTAATTGTGGTAAAATTCATGTAACATAAAATTGACCATCTTACTCATTCTAAAAAATGGAATGCTTCATGAATTTATACGTCATCCTTGCATGGGGGACGTGCCAATCTTCCCTTATGCCAATTTTAGTCTACACGCTGCCACAGCAAGCACCCATCTCACTTATTTTTACACGTACGTTCAGTAAGTACCGTTAAATACATTCACATCCTTGCAGCCACCACCACCGTCCATCTCCAGAACTCCTTTCATCTTGCAGAACTAAAACTCTGCACCCATTAAACACTAACTCCATGTTGCCCCCACCCCCTTGAGTCCCCTGGCCACCAAGTATTTTCTATTCTATGTTCTGTCTCTAAGAGTTTGACTGCTCTAGGTGCCTCCTATAATATGTGGCATCATACAGTATTCGTCTTTTTGTCGATGACTTCTCTCAGCCTAATGTTCTCAAGGTTCAGCCATGCTGTTGCATGTGTTAGGACTTCCTTCCTTTTTAGGGCTGAAACCGGACATACATAACACATTTTGTCGATCCATTCATCATCCATCAATAGATACTTGGGTTTCCTCCGCCTTTTGCTTATTGTGAATAGTGCTATGAACACCAGTGTACACATAACTCTTAGAGACCCTGATTTCAATTCTTTGGGGCACACACCCAGAAGTGGAGTTGCCGGATTCTACGCAAATTCAGACTGACAACGCCAAGTGTTGGTGAGGCTGTGGAAGAACTGGAATATTCATACATTGTTGGTGGGAATGGAAACTGGTACAATCACTTTGGAAAACTGTGACAGTATATCCTAAGGCTAAGTATTCTAAATATACGTGTAAACTTATAATCCAACAACCCTCCTCCTCGGTATACATAACCAGCAGAAAAGTGTACATATGCGTCCCAAAACCTATGTTCAAGAATGTTCAGAGCAGGGGCGCCTGGGTGGCGCAGTCGTTAAGCATCTGCCTTCGGCTCAGGGCGTGATCCCAGAGTCCTGGGATTGAGCCCCATATCAGACTCCTCCGCTAGGAGCCTGCTTCTTCCTCTCCCACTCCCCCTGCTTGTGTTCCCTCTCTCACTGGCTGTCTCTCTCTGTCAAATAAATAAATACAATCTTAAAAAAAAAAAAAAGAATGCTCAGAGCAGCCCATTTTGTAGGAGTTCCACACTAACAGTTCTCCATCTACAGTACTGTTATTACACAGAATGTGGGTATTCATACAAAGAAATGCTCCAGAGCAAGAGCGTTAGAATCACCTGGAGGGCTTGTTAAACCACTGACTGCTGGGCTCCAGCTGTCTGTCCCCTGCCACCACACAGAATGGATCTCACATTTCTCCCCCTTAGCTGCTCTTACCATTGTTGAAGATGGCTGCCAGCCGCCACCCCCAAGTATTCTCTCCTCCCCCACATCAGCAAGAGCGGGGACTGGAGAAGCATAAGAGGCCTGCTTTCTGGCCATTAGTACAAACACAAAAATCTCTCTTCTGTCAGGTCAGCCCTGCACCCCTGGATTTGTTGATATGCTTATGAACGTTACCTCTCATAACTGATGATTAGTGCATAATTATGACATAATTATGGTGCCCACCTTTATCCTTGTTTTGTAGTGAAGGAAATGACCATTAGCTGGATTAATTGCAAGGTCCTGCTGCTAGACAAAAGTAGAGAAGAGATTCAAACCCACATCTTCTGACTCTGGGTCTAATGTCTCCAGAATGCAAGGCATGCTCCTCCCTTTTCTCCATCTATCCAGGGTCTACCAAGTTCCAGCTCTAAGGCGAGGCCCCCTTTCTCCAGGAATCAAATACTGCGACCCGCAGCAAGATGGTTTTGCCTGCTGTGACTACAGTATTGTTTAGCTACTAATGTGCTTCTGGGTATTAAAATCTCAGCCCTGAAAGAGCTCCTTTAGGCAGTGTCTGCTGTTTCTGTGGCTAATTGACTGTCTAGGGAGGGGGATGCAGCTGTTGTGAAATGCTGATCTTTTCACCCTAATCACTAGGAGCGAGCTAGGATACTGTTTCCTCTGTGTATCAGCATTTCTGAAACAGCTGCTTATGACTTTGGCAGAGCAAGTGGGAAGTGGGGACTCCCTGAGAGCAGCCTGTGGCCTAAAGAGATTCAGCACCAAGGGCAGCGACTCAAGCCCCACCAGAGGAGTGAAAAGCCATAGAGCAGAAGTTCTCAGTCCTGGCTGCTAGTAGAAATAATCTAGAGAGCTTAAAAAAAAAATTCCAATGTCTGGGCTCCGCCGTAAGTACAATTGGGGTAGATCTGACATATGTATATGTTAAAACCCCTCTTTCCCAAGTGGTTCCAGTAGGCAACAAGGATTGAGAACGGTCATAGCAACGAGCCAACAAATAGGAGGGTGAGTGTTCCAAAGAACAGGCAGTGACCATGAGACTACAATTTTATTTATTTATTTTCATTTTTATTTTATTATTATTTTTAAAGATTTTGTTTATTTATTTGAGAGAGAGAGAACGAGCAACAGGGAGGGGCAGAGGGAGAGAGAGAGAGAAAGAAGCAGACTCCTCACTGAGCAGGAAGCCCAATGTGGGGCTCGATCCCAGGACCCAAGATCATGACCTGAGCTGAAGGCAGACGCTTAATTGACTGAGCCACCCAGGTGCCCCTTATTTATTTATTTTTAAAAGACTTTTTTATTCATTTGAGACAGAAAGTGAGCACACAGGGGGAGGGGCAGAGGGAGAGCGAGAGAGAGAATCTCCAACAGACTCCCTGCTCAGTGTGGAGCCCAAAGCAGGGCTCAATCCACCACCCTGAGGTCATGACCTGGGCCCAAATCAAGAGCTGGATGCTCAACTGACTGAGCCACCCAGGTGCCCCGAGACTTAGAGTTTTAAATGAAACCTTCCAGGGGAGGTCCTTTAGTTCTTCGAAGCCCTTCTTTCTTGAAAACCATTCTCGGCTGACTTTAAAAGGGCAAGTGCTCCTCTCTCTACTCTGGCATCCTCCTCCTTGGCATCCCTTTTGTTTATATCCACGAGAAATAGCCCAGACATTCTTCATGGAGAATTGGAGCGCTCAACTAGGTCCAATTCAAAAAACAAACACACACGCACCCAGAAAGAGGCCAAGAGGCTGCACATGTCTTGAGAATTGGCAGAATGTTTCCTTCTTTCAAGATTTTTAAGAAGAAAAATCAAGTGTTGTTCAGTTACCTATAATGGGGTAATAACTGGAAACCACTCTAGAGTTAAAAAAAATAGGGTGTTGGTGGAGCGCCTGGGTGGTTCAGTCAGTTAAGCGTCTGGCTCTTGATTTCAGCTCAGGTCATGATCTCAGGGTCGTGGGATCAAGCCCCGTGTCGGGCTCCACTCTGGGTATGGAGACTGTTTGGAATCATCTCTTCCTTTCCCTCAGCCCCTCTCTCCCGCTTGTGCTCTCTCTCTCAAAAATAAATAAATAAAACAAAAAGTTTAAAAAATAGGGTGTTAGTTATATTTGTATAAGTAAACAATGAGAAGCTGCATATGTCTGCATAATGAAATTCAGTGTGGCCACTGCAAAGTATGCTGCTTATGAAAAAGTACTGATATGGAAGCTGTGTATGATCTAGTCCGTGAAAAAATCTGACAATATGTACCACATGATCCCAACTTTAAAAAAAATCTATGCACGTAAGTGTTCATAGATTTCAAAAATGAAAAACATTTCAAGTGTTAGCTGTTATCATAGGATGTTGGTGAAGCAGGGAATTTTTATTTTCTTTAAATTCTTCTATTTGATCCTTATTTCCATAATAAATGCACATTTCTTTTGTTGGGAAAAAAGTAATACAAAAACCCTTAGATACTGAACCAGTGAATTGATCCATAAGAATTTCCCATTTTCAATAGAGGAATACAGGGAGCTTTAGGTTGAAATAAAATGTCAATGACATTCAAATAATGACAACAATGCAGATCCTTGCCTACAATAAAGAACTTCTTTAAGGCAAATGTCCATGCTTCCTCTGAGTTAAATATTAATCTGATAGAGGCCAGCCCAGCCTAGGAGATGAACTTAAGTTTATGTGAAATTTTTATGAACTAATTAGTGGGTTGGATCAAAGAGCAGGACCAGGATAGAGTCACAAAGAGGTCTTAGAAGATAAAACATTTCTTACTAATTCACTGCTTTCTTAAAAGGACATGAACTTGGACGAGGCAGTCACCTCCCTTGGATCAGAACACCTACAAATCCAAGTCATGTCCTAGGTGGGAAGCAGGGCTGGAAGCAGAAAGCAGGTTGTAGGATGGAAACTTCACCAAATCTTTGATCACGAGCAAGGTGGGAGAGCCAGTCTTGGGCTTTCTTTCCATAGGCCAGCTTCTGCAGGGAAGGAGGGGAAATGAACAAGGTGGAGCAATATTCACTTAAACATAAATACAAATAGGGGCGCCTGGGAGGCTCAGTCAGTTAAGTGTCTGCCTTTGGCTCAGGTCATGATCTCAGGGTCCTGGGATCGAGTCCTGCATCGGGCTCCCTGCTCAGCGGGGAGTCTGCTTCTCCCTCTGCCTGCCGCTCCCCCTGCTTGTGCATTCACACTCTTTTTCTCTCTCTCTCAAATAAATAAATCAAATCTTTATAATTAAAAATCCCCCCAAAAACATGAATACCAAGCCCCGCGTGATGGGGTCTTCGAGGAGTCCCGGCCCAGACGGCAGCATTGCCACTGGTGTGCCACCACAATGATTAAATATGAGGCGATGTAAAAAGCTCATGGTTCCATTAACACTCCAGTGCTCCAATCTCCTACCGGTGTGGAGTTTCGAAGTGCTCTTGGCTAAACGGAACAGTCTCCATCCACCCATTGTAAAACATGGTTTCGATACTGACATTTTTCTAAGCAGCCTACTTCCCTTTATAAAAAATGTAACCAGTTATAAGATGCACATACACAGCGAGAGATGAAGAGTCCTTCTCGACTGCCACCTCCACATACAGAGACAGGTGCGTGAGCGTTCACGGCAGGCTTATTGGTCATTGTAATCGGTCCCAAACTGGAAACAACCCAAATGTCCAACAACAGAGAAGTGAGTGAGCACCTTGCACTACATTCATACTCATGCGTATCATTTTCCCCACTTACCACATCTTGGAGATCACTCCGTTTCAGTACATAGTAAATTACCTTCTTTTTAACAGCTGAAGAGTATTCCATGATATAGATTTACATAATTGATTTAGCCATCTTCCCTCCGATGGACATTTAGGCTACTTACAGTCTTTTACAATCAATGCTGCTATGAACATCCCTATTTATACATCTTTTTGCACCTATAAGATTGATTCCTAGAAGTGGAATTGCTTAGTCCACGTTTATATTATGATTTTGATAAATTGCCCCATTTCTCTCACTGGCTCAAGTCCTGGCTGCTCTGAAATGGCGGGGACAGTCCCTCCATGGATTAAAGGGGCTGCGAGCAGCTCTCTGAATTCACAAAGTGGGATTTCCTTGGGGGTCACGCTCCTGTGCGCTGGTAGTGCAGTCCTGGCTTGTAGTTACTCTTCGGTACGAAGCTCTCTTTGGCAATGGATCGTCTTGAGCTAGTTGTGGGAAATCAGGCACCTACTCTGCCTGCCTGATCACAGGGAAAGGAAAGTGAAGGGCTGGGCTGCTGTAAGACGGGGAGGTGGCCGCTCCTGAAGACGGCCTAGCATCTGCTGACATTCACTTCCAAGCGCGACGGCCACTACGATGGCAACTGGATCCTTCCACTTACCTCTCCCTCTCTTTCTCTTCCTCAGTAATTATCGAGCACCTACTATGTTTGCTGATAAACGTGCGGGAGCGTGAAGGAAAAGAGGCACGGAGGAAGGGCAGGTCAGAAGTCTTCCCCGAGGAAAGGCCATTTGAATAGATTTTTTTTTCTTTTTTAAAAAAATTGAGGTGAAATTCCCACAACACAGATCACTTTATTTTATTTTTTATTTTTTTAAGATATTGTATTTATTTGAGAGAGAGTAAAAGCGAGAGAGATCACAGAGGGAGAGGGAGAAGCAGATTCACCTCTGAGAAGAGAGCCCAAGGCAGGACCCTGGGATCATGACCTGAGCCAAAGGCAGATGCTTAACAGACTGAGCCACCCAGGCGTCCCAATGCAGATCTTTTTTTTTTTTTTTTAAGATTTTATTTCTTTATTCATTCGACAGAGATAGAGACAGCCAGCGAGAGAGGGAACACAAGCCGGGGGAGTGGGAGAGGAAGAAGCAGGCTCCCGGCGGAGGAGCCTGATATGGGGCTCGATCCTATAACGCCGGGATCACGCCCTGAGCCGAAGGCAGACGCTTAACCGCTGTGCCACCCAGGCGCCCCCAGTGCAGATCATTTCAAAGTGCAGCGTTCAATGGCATTAGTACAGTCACATCATTGTGCTCCCACTACCTCTATGTGGTTCTGAAACAGTGCATCACCCCAAAAGAAACCCCATACCATCAAGCAGTGACTTCCCACAGGCAGGGTTTTCAAACAAGGAGGACGTGTTTCACTGGCGGGCTTGGAAAGGAGGCCATTCCAAAGGAGGAACTTTACAAAGCCCTTGGCACATCAAGTCACCCGGGACGGTGACAACGTGTGTGCCACGGGGCTAAGGAAGGGACGGGGTGAAGCAGGAGGGAAAGGAGGACGAGGGGCCGTGAAGATCACGTGTGCCAGCTCTGTCCTATAAGCTGCTGGAGCCAGTCAAGGGCGGTGAGGAGGCATCGGTGGTTAGGGGGCCTCTTTGAGTGATCTTCATCCCTGGAGGGATGCTGTCAACTTTAACACGAATTCAGGTCGAGCCAGGGTTTCTCAACATTGGCGTTCCTGGCGCTTGGGGCTGGGTGATTCTTTGCCATGGGCAGGGGCACAAACCGCCACAGCTGTGACAACCAAAGATGTCTCCAGACACTGCCAAATGTCCCCCGCGGGAGGGGCCTGGGAGGGTTCCGACTCTGTACTCTCCAGTCCTAAGGAGTGGGCAGACCACGGGTGCTCCGGGAGGCCCTGCTTCTGGGCTGTATGGAGACAACAGGACACCCGCAGGACGACCGCTGAGAGCTGGGATGTGGGTCCTGAGCTTCGACACACAGCAAATCAGCGTTAAAACTCTGTGGCATTTTTGGTTTTTGTTGTTGTTTTTAAATTCCTTCCTCCACTTCCTCAACCGCACTGAATGCCTACCTTGCGCCCGGTATTGAGGTTACTGCCAGGGGAGGAGCTCCTGCGGGAGTCAGCAGCTCGTTCCTTCACCTCACCAACCCCACAGAGGACCCCTCTACAGTCTGTGTCTGAGAGAGGGGCGTCCTATCCTGGAGGGGGGCGGAAGGCGGAAGGTGGGCAGACCGAGGGGGCTGTGGGCGCATGCCGCCGACTGGGAGCGGGGGTGGCCCCTGTATCAGCTGGGCCTCTGCCGGCCCACTGCCAGTGTCCCCCGCCCTCACAGCGCTCCCAGCTCAGGGAATGGCCGTGGTTTGGGCTGCACCGGGGAGGCTGAACCCCGGCCCCAGGAGATCTTTGGCAAAGATCCCTGTGCCCAAAGGTGACATGGAGGCAAAGCGGCCGGTGGCTTCAAGGACAACGATGTGCGCTCAGATAGTGAACATATCAGTGGGGTTCAGTGTGGATCAGAGTGCCTGTCCGCAGCGTTCTGGGCATTGAAAGACTGGAAGCTTTGCACACCGCAGAGGCAAATCATGACCAAGATTCTTTTTTTTTTCTTTGTTTGCTAGGCCCCAGCGGATGGAGCTCTGAGTCAGGTTTAACTGAACGCAGAAGAGTTGCGTGACAGTTTCTGCATACAGTTCATGCACACGATATTAAGGAACAGAACACTGCCCTGGCTCCCCAGGGACGTGCGGTCTAACGGAAAACTCCCTGCCCCCCACATTATTTCTTGAGAACATTCTGAGGAATTTTGTACCATTGTTACCTTTTACTTGATTCAATCTCTACAACTGTGTGAAGTTGCTAGAGTCCATTTTGCAGATGAGAAAACTGACCGAGGGGCGCCTGGGTGGCTCAGTGGGTTAAGCTTCTGCTTCCGCTCAGGTCATCATCCCAGGATTCTCGGATCGAGCCCCATGGCGGGCTCCTTGCTTGGTGGGGAGCCTGCTTCTCCCTCTCCCTCTGCTCCCCTGCTTGTGCTCTCTCTAATAAATAAATAAAATCTTAAAAAAAAAAAGAAAAGGGCAGCTGAACCGAGGGCGGTTTAGTGACTTTGCCCGTGGCCTACAAGCGTCCGATCGGGCTGCACAATACAGCCCCGCAGCCTGCCGCTCACAAGGCACAAGGCAGCGATCCTTCGGCAAAGGGCGGCTGATAGCTATGGGGCTGGGGGGGGGGG
>NW_024424897.1:42888308-42951567 GCF_017311325.1 Ursus maritimus | reverse complement strand
GGGGGGGGGGGCACTCTGGCGACCCGAGCGCCTCGGGCTTGCTCCCCGAGCAGCTCCGACCCCCACGCTGGGTCCCGGGGGCGCAGCGCGCGGCACTTCCGGCCAACGAAGGTCCGCTGCTTCCGGTGAGCAGAGCGTTTGTGAAACGCGCGCAAGCAGCGAGGCTGAAGGGGCACACGGGGACCCTCTGGGTGAACCGCGTTACAGCGGCGTCCCGGGACCGCGGCCTGACGTACCCAGCGGTCACGGCCAATGTAATTAAGTGCCAGGTGGAGCTCAACAGGAAAGTACTTGCGGATGGAGCCGTCTAGGAAGCGAAGACTTTCACATCTTTGGGTGCTTTGGCCCAAAGGAGGCGACAGGAAGGATTTGGGGCTGCCCTGGGGGGCGGAAAAGAGCCCGAAGGCGAAGGCGTATTTTCCAGAGCCGTGCAGGATCACTGAGGGGCATTCCCACACTGCCGGTCCTTTGCAGCCGAGCGCCTTAGGAAAGGGTTTTTCCCCTCGATGATTACAGTGATTGACGCAGGGGCTAAAAATTATTTGTCAACAGTGTGTAAGTTTGATCAGCGATTATATTAATTTGCATTTTAGTAACAGGTGTGAGAGGAAGGCCCCTTCTTCCGTCATTGGGACAGACTGAGAAATCTTAAACAGATTGTGCAAATAAAGCTTACGTGGTGGTCATAAAAAGGTACTCTGATCTCTCGGGCTTGTTTCCCGATCTGCAAAAGAATACTCCCTTTAAAGTGGACAGGATTTTGTGTGATGTGTGTATGAATGTAGCAAAGTGCTGGGTGCATATTCCGAGTGTTAACCCACTACAACACACTGGCAAATGTAATAGGGAGCTGTCCGATATTCTCGAACAGAGCGATGAGAGGTTGGAAGTTGTTCAGGAAGATAAACCAGGCAGCTTTGTGCAGAGCACGTGGCGAGAGCCTCCATGAGAGGAAGGACACCCAGCTCAGGACCGTCACACGCAGCTGGTAATGAACGCTAGGGCCCCAGCTTGTGGGACACGCAATGGGGGACAGGAGAGGACAATACGGGGACTGAGGGCCGTATTCTTAGCACATTATCCATTGAGTGCACATCCGTCTGGGGGAATTGTATGAATTACGTGCCACACTCATTTAGAGATAACTAATCACTTTGGGGGAAATGATTATGTTTAAACCATACTTTTTCAGCAGTGATATAAAGGTAGCTACTAATCATATTTGCCTGCTCTCCCTCAAGCTGTAAGCAATTTCACCGGTAAAAGGATGGACTAATTGGATGCTTGAGAATATCTAAAAGAAATGCACTAATTAAGAGAAAGTGACGGTTTCCTAAGAGCTTTGTATCCCAAAGGAGAGAAACTGAATGCCACAGATCAGGATAACAAATCAGATGAGAATTTGACAAGGGCAGCAGAACACTGTCAGGTGATCTCTGGGATTCCTCTAAGCAGTTGCAGATTCTCAGCACCCAATCTTCTTGGCTTTTAAGTGTTTCCAGAGAGTTAGTAATAAAGAGCTCCGCAAGCTGAGCTCTGCCAAGGTGGGGAATCTAAGCCGGGCGGAGCGGAAGGCATCAGGCCAAAGTGCATTCCTCTTTGTTCCAATTCAGCCAGCAAATCTGTATCTTCAGGAGAGGGAATATACTCGTTTTTCTCCTGGCTTTTGCTGTAGAGACACAAGATAAAATGTCCTGATAATAAACATCTTCAGTGAGATTCTCCAGCCACTTTTTTTTTTTTTTAAATTAAATTCTAGGCCTCTCTGCCATCAGACAAGGCATGCTGGGGCAGGGCCTCAGATCCTTTCCCAAGGAACGGGCAGGTTCCATAGAGTGGCAGCCCATCCAAGCCATCCCACCCAGACAGGACAATGCAGCACACCACCGCCACGGCCGGCCGGCCAGCTCTAGAAAGACCTCTGAGGTTCTGAACTGGAAGGAAGGAAGAGTTGAACAGGAAGTTCGATCCAACTAAAGCCATTAAAAACCATTCCTTTTTTTTTTTTTAACAACTTCAATGCATTATATTCGTTCTCGTAAAGGAAGTGATTTACAAACGAGTCCTCTTTAAAAGACTAAGCACTTAGCCACTAGTTAGTATTCTTTGGAAATAATCAAGCTGCAGAACTTTAAATAAGATTTAAATGTATCACTTTTAAAACCAGGCAAAACTGGTGGTTCTTTCATAACTTCTCTCATAGTCACAGAGCACAAGTTAAATTACGTTTTGCAAAACTAGCACAGTATTTGGCATCAAAAAGCCCTCAAGATTCAAATCCTTGCTTTCCTGTTCATTCTGATTTTGAGCAAATTCCTGAATCCTTCTGGGCTTGTCCTCTTATCTGTACAAGGCATGGCTGGTCTCACTAACAGTGCAGTTGGATTTTACGTAGGTCTATATGGGGGCGCGCACATACAGGGCTGGAAACAGGTTCGTCGCCAAAAGAAGGTCAGGATCTCAAGAAAGAAAAGGGTACTTTGGAAACTATGTGAAGGGATGAGAGGGAAAAACTGGGGTAGCCAAAACAGAACAGTCCAGTCGGATAAAAAAACCAGAGACGGGGGTGGGGAGTCACTGCTAATGGCGACAGTGCTGCTTTTTGGGGTAATGAAAATGTTTTGAAGTTAACGATGCTGGTTGCACAATATACTAAAACCCATCAGTACACGTTAAAAGGGTGGATTTTATGGTACATGAGTTTTAGTTCAATTATAATGTTATTTTTAAAAAGGATGCAGAAAACATGAATAAGAATATTTTGGAGAGTAATGGCACATGAGGGATTTTCAAATTGTGTGGTGGGGTAGAGAATCAAGCTCTGGTCTGTAGGATGAAAAGTCATTATTTAGAGAGAGTAAGAACCCTTTTCTCTTGCTAAGCTCCACAATTTTACATTTACACCATACCTTCTAAGTTTCATTTTGAGAAGAGATTCTCCTTCACTTCTTGGGCTAAATTATCAGTGGAATGTTCATATGATGTTTCTGAACGACAGGTGACGGGCAGCCTTCCAGTACCTGTAGTGTTTCACCCTGGGTTTTAGGACATCATGAGAAATACTTATTGATACCAAAGATTTCCTAATTATTTTTGCAAACTGAATTGCAAACTGAAACGGTGGTACCGTTTCAATATGAACAACCACAGGCACAACCATTTAGATTTCTAATTTATTATTAAATTACATAACAAAGCTTCTTCTATACAGTCAGAAAATGTACATTTAGATGAGAACAAAAATTAAGTACAAATACAATAAATCTGGTTCCAAGAAGCCATTTTAAAAGCAAAAAAAAAAAATTAGAAAGTGCATTTGGAATAGATTTTTAAAAAATCTGTATTGGCATTTTTCATGAGGAAACATCTTTCATCGTGATAAAGTGTGACTGGAATTGATCTCCCTCCCTAAGAGCTAATAGGATGGGAACAGATGCAAATGCCCTTATACTAAAGTGAGGCATTAGGTACAAAGAAAATGAAATGATCCCTCAAGACACGGCTCAGCTTTGCCTCAGCTTTGTATCCAATAAGCATCCTTCAAAGTCACTTAGTCCTTCCTTACTTTCTTCAGAGAAGCTTAAGGGTATGCAGGTTTATAAGAGAACCACAAGCTTGGTTTATAAAGACCACGAGGAAAAGCTCTGCATCTGAGTAGAGCCCAGGCTAACCCACGTCGGACCCGAAAGGAGAATGGAGCACAATTATTTCACTTTTCTGAGTGGAATCCATCTGTGCCTCAGTTACACTTGCCACAGTTTCGTGTCATCCTACACATGGCCATTTATCCCCCACGGCAAGTTGGAGAACTCGGTCAATGTCTAAGAAATCATATCTGGCTAATGATCAAACAGGAGGTATCAGAAAACCAAAAAGGTTAGTCCAGTTCTTTAAAGTCCTTTTCATCAGATTGAGATTATTAACAGTGAAATAGAAAATCAATGATGGGAATGCAAGTCCAAGACGCCTCAGTCCCACAGAGGCCAAAAGTCATGACATCAAACGGCTCAGTAAGTACATTTTCCTAGTCAGATGTATTCAGCATCCAGTAGGAAAGAACTAAAGTAAATATTATTTGGTTTCAGGTATAAAAAGTGCCTGCGTGATGTCTCCTCTCTTCACTTGTCTGAATTCTTAGGATTTTACTTCCATGCCTGATCTCCAGTAGGGAAAACAGCATTCTCCATACAAGTGAATTTTGGTACAAAGGAGAGAGGAATAGTGGAGAAGGAAAGCCCTTTTCTAACACTAGAAAAATAAAGGCTGAGCAATGCAGGTTACAGGGAATCCTTCAGCATCATTAAACACACTAAGCAGAATACAGAGAGAGCCAGGAGAGATCAACTGAAGCACTTGGGTATCTAGGTTTGAACTTAGTAGTCAATTAAACATTTTTAACTAAAGTTATCAGCACACATAAAACAAAATCTCAGAAGTATACTTTTGGGAATTTTGTCCTTTGTGTTGACAAGGTTTTTCATACTTCCTAGTGAAAAGCAAAGTTTTGAATGGTCACTAAAATGATCCCAAAGATCCATTTTTATATAAGACAATGGCTAAAGGAGAGTAATTTCCCCGAAGAGGTAACTTCCTTCTGACCTCCCAGCTCTAACAAGCAACTTACAGTCGGCCCTTGAGCCTAGCAGCAGGTCTGTAAGGGCAGAAGAGAAGGGGAAAAAACCAAGATAGTTAAAAAAAAAGTTAAATGGCATGAAACTGAAAAAGTTCTAATCAGCTATCCTGGGATTCAAATCCTCTTCTTGTAAATGGCACACTTCTATTTCCTTATTCCAGGGCTTGTTTCTGCAAGTGAAGGACCCGAAGAGGAGAGGAAGAGCTCTGTCCTCGCTATCCACACTTGCCCTGGGTCACCTCGCTATGGGCTACAGCAGCGGGCGGTTAGTCAGACAGACCTACCCGACACCAACATCTACACCAAGCTTTTTCAACTTCCTTGGAAGAACCAGTTCATTTTCATCAAGAAAATAACCAACATAATTCCATTACTTCATTTAAGCGTAACCCTAGCTGAAAGGCTCATCACCCATCAGAAGCATGTGTTTGCTCAGGGCAGCAAGCTACATCCGCTCAGGCCCTCGGTTTACTCTCACAGTCAGCTTTCACGGATGTACCAAATAACCAGACCAGTGAAAAAGACTGGTGTATAATTAAATAAATAACTTTATTTAGGATACTTCAGATTTTATAAATGCCAACCATATAGCAATGAAAGTCCCATAAATTCTAGCTGAGGCGCAATCACCAATCAAGGCCCTTTGAAAAATCAAAGATAATAATAGTGTCAGGGGAGAGAAGTTTTGTTCTCCCAAAAGAGAATTTAATAAATGAACTTCTCTGATCCTTTAAAGTTCACGCTGGGAAAACTTAAGACTTTCTTTTAAGGGCATCCCCAATCAAGCAACTGATCGATCAACCCATAGTTAGAAAAATAAACCCCACAGTTAAGGAAAACAATGTTATCAAATGCCTTTCATAACCAGGACATAATAAAACTTTGACACCCAGAAGGAGAAACCTCTCAGTTTCCGGACCAGGCCAGGGGTTGGCATAGCCATCAGCCTCTGTATGAATTTCGCCTAAATGTCGTCACCCACACACTGTGATGCAGTTAAGAACTACACGCTAATCTCGTTTTATTCCCTGTGGCACAGTCTGAAGCCAACACCATAAACACCACAGTCAATTCCAATGCTGACGCGCCACCTTCTTTCTTGGTGAGGAGCGTAGACGTTGGTCTTCAAGCTGTTTGTGGTAGTTCAGTTAGACAAGTCGTACATTTACAGAAACGAAGAAATGGTTAAACCTGAAAAGAATTCTGGTGGGTGGTTTAAAAATTTTGTCACTGTCCAGGAATGACAGAAGACCGGTGCAGACAGAGATTCTGTCACATGTATCTTCAACAGTAAAACCATTCTCTGGATGTTTGGAAAATCTTACCAGATTTGGAATGAACAGGTTTTCATAAAACCCAGAATTCCTAGTACATTAGGCAGTAGTTCTCAAACTTTTGCTCCTAGACCATGGAGCATTTACAGATGGAATTACCTGAATGGTGACCCCTCAATCAGTGTCTTTTTACATGTGGCTTGTTGAATAGATCTCACTGAACACTGAGCAGTCCCCTCACTCGGGGTCAATCCTGACATGATGAGGAACTGGTGGGGGCAGTGACAGACATTGGTCATTAGATACTTTTATCATGGTAGAACCGGTATTTCATTTACTTGTAGTAGCAAATATTAATCCAAGGAAGAAATAAATAAAAAATCAGAACAGTGACTGACAAAAAGCCTGTTACTCTTGATGCTTTTCCAGTAATATAGTCAACCCCAGTGTGCATACAATTTACTAAAAGAAGAAAAAAAAAGCAAAAGCTTTTTTGCAGCGTTTGTCTTCTGTTTCAGACAACCTCAACTGTGTTGAAGTTGACCTGTTGGCATCTCAAAGAATCTGTGAAAAATGTAATTTTCCTTGAATACCAAAACAGGGACACAGAGTAGAAATTTATAGCACAGGTTATTAAGAAATGACTTGTGATTTCTCATCATGAGTGTAAAATAAAAGGACAAGAACTATTTTTATTCACAACCCAATCTGGGGGCTAAAAGGAAAGCAGTCTTTGGATATAGAGAAACCTGGTTTTCCGAGGAGTCCAGCTACGAGACCTGGCTCGTCGTCAGCCTTCAACACTACCGCTGAGGCACAGAAACTCTGTTTCTGATCGGTTCACTTACCTCCCGGAAAGACAAAGCAACTGAAAACTTTTTTTTTTTTTTTTAAACTAAAAACAGAAGGAAATGTGTGTTAGAAAAGATAGCACAGAAAAACTGTGGCTTCAGCTCAACCTGACCACGTCACGGAGTCCACCGCGACCAGTCTTGAATTAATCCCGCCGGCCAGGCTAATCATCAGGACAACCGTCTTCTCCTCCTACTTTCCTTACTCCAGATCAGGGTGTGAAGGCGGTGGCTGTCCAGAGTCCCTGGAGACGCTCCATCAATGGAAAGCATAGAGCAGCAACAGGATGGTGCAGACGCCGATAACAGCGCCCAGGATGAGTGAGTCTCGCCGCTTCCTTAGGTTGACCCGCTGGATCAGGCTGTTCACAGCAGGAAAACGATCTTTGGGAAAGCTTTATTAAGGTCATACCTGAAGAAGCCTCTTTAGTGAAAAGTCACAGTAGTCACAAAAATTGAGATCAGGGTGGTCCAGAAACAATAAATAATGAGAAGAAATACGGGGGAAGACAATTACACTGAGGGGGTCTTTAAAAAACACATGCCCCAGCGGGGAATGTCCTACTGCTCAAGGTCCCAAACAAACTGAGGAACGACTGCCCGGCTTCAGGCCAGGGTGGGAGCCAGTGTGAACAGGGGAACAGTGCAGGGTGGGGAGGCACCCCCTATCCCAACCCCCCACCCCCTCCGTCTCCCCCTCTCCCACCTCGCTCTCTCTTTAAACCCCTTCTCTCAGCAGAGCAGAAGTTTTGCCAGAAGAGTTTTGAAGAAGTAACTGATCCTCTCCTCACAGGGTGATAACCCCCTTAGCATCGGGCAATTGGTGGGAACCAACTCTAGGGTCTGAATAAATCAGTCGCTGGTGAATTATTTAAATTTTTCAATTTACTTTGCAGAAGAAGGTAGGATATGGTAGGAAAGTGGGTTACACTGCTCTAGCTGTTCTACTTGGGAAACATAAAAAAAAAAGGAAATTTCCAATTTTAGAGGTTTAAAAACAGTCACAACTGTATTTTACTTAGTAGTTCAAAATATCTTCATACTCTCGTTTGTATGCTGTGGACCAAAGCACATGCCCGCACATCCCGTACTGTTCTGCGTTTCCGACAGTATATACCCTGCAGGGGCAGCCTCTCTGCTAACAGCGGTATCCCACCAAAGTCAGGAAAAGCACCAACGAAACCACCTACAATCCCAGAGAGCTGGAATAACACCTCCACCTGTGACTCCTTACTGCACGTTCCTGCCATTAAACCACTCAGCAGGGACTACATTCGCGTACTTGTACGTTCTACATATTACACGATCGGACCAAAATCTTGAATTTCCCTGTCTACCCAGAATAGAGTGTCACGTACTGTAAGCATTAGTGTGCTTTTTGAATTAATGAAAAAAAATTTGCAGAAATAATTTTTAAAATACACAAGAACAGGGGGGGTGCCTGGGTGGCTCAGTCATTAAGTGTCTGCCTTTGGCTCAGGTCATGATCCCAGGTTCCTGGGATGGAGCCCCACGTCAGGCTTCCTGCTCAGCAAGAAGCCTGCTTCTCCCTCTCCCACTCCCCCTGCTTGTGTTCCCTCCTTGTCTCTCTCTGTGAAATAAATGAATAAATGAATAAATAAATAAATAAATAAATAAAATCTTTAAAAAAATACATACAAGAACAGGAAGCATGAAATAATAGGCAAAAACTTTTACAAGGTACAAATCTCATACAGAGTGAGTGCTTAATCATTTTTTTGCTTAGAAAAGGATCAACAATCCCTTTATAGTACGTAAACTTTCGGCATTAGGAAACCCTGTCTCTAATGGGCACATCTGTGTCCAGTTTTCCTTTAGGGAGTCCCCTCTTTCTTCTACAGTAATCTATTTCAGTCCATGTAATAGTGTGGGCTGACCCCGGAATATGAACAAACTCAGGACTGGCCAGGAAGAATACTTATAGTGACTCTAGCTGGGGCAACTCTGGTCCTCTTGAGACTCTTATCTTGGCTGTTAGAAAAGAACCCTCTTTCCATGGGGATATCTGAACTAGTAGAAGGTGACTCTTCTAGCCATCTCTGTCCCATGAGGGGAAAACCTGAGAATGAGGCCAACCACAGGAAAGATAAGAGATCGAATAGGCAGGGGGAAAAGGGAGGAAAGGCAGATTAATAATAAAATCTGACGATAAAATCTGACCTCCTGAATCGAGCCATGCCTTAAGCCAAATTCCACCCATGAATTTTAGATAAATATAAACAAATTAATTCCCTTCTCTCCCCCTTAAGTCAGTCTGCATTAAGTTTCTGTTACTACCTCTCTATGGAGTCCTGACTAACGCCCATTTTATTTGATTTTTTTTGAACACACTTTCTTCTGGAAGTATGATAATTTGATGATACAGTGTATATAACTGCTCTGTAAACTGTATAGCCTTATATAAAATATAAATGATTGTGGATGTGTGGTTTTGTATTTAGGATAACAAAACAGGAACAAAATTCACAAAAAACTGGAAAATATCAATACACTTCAGCATACTCCTTAGGCAAATAAGTATCAAACTAAAAGTGACCTTAAATTATCTAGGACCAGAAGATACTCAACTTTTGAAAATTATAGGTCCTTCCTCCTTTAGTAACTGGGAAAGAAAACTTTTTTTCTCCAAAAGGCGTGACTTCTCAGAGAGTAAACAAAATGTTTCGGAGTAGCAGGCTTACCAGTTTTCCCACTGGGTTTCATGAAGTATTAGTAATCCTAATTCAAGAAACTTAAGAATTGAAACGGTAGAGGTCACAATAAACCATCCTAGCATTGAGCTTGTGCATGAAGAGCCACATGAAAATACTCTGTCGGCAGTTACAACTCATCTACATGTGTGGCTGTCTGTCTCCTTCCCTCTTCTAAGCATCTGCTACTGACTTAATTCTCCAAACTGGAAAAAGTAAGAAAAAGCATGTCATTTACAATGTTGAGGTAAGAATAATACCTACTGTGGCATTCTAACATGGATTCAAGAGCTTTTAAAATGTAAAATAATTTTGTGAATGATTGGAAAATTCACATTTATAATTTTTTTCTAAATTGGCTAATATCAGACTTCTGGTGTAGAATCTTTTCCAAATGGCACTAAACAGTATCAACTTTTATAAAGTAGGAATGCAAGGCACATTCATATTATGTAACTACTAATGGCCTCAACTGCTATTGGTGATGGCAACCTGACCCCTCCCCCCCAAAAGGCATAGACACCCCTCCCCCCCGCCCACCAAAACCTAGAGACTTCAAACTTTCAAAAAGGATACTGGCCAAAGTATTCATTTTGCTCTGAATCGACTTCAACATTCCTCTCTGGGAAGTCATATTTTCTTTTGTTGCCATAGCAATGCTGAAGGGGGAAAAGAGAAGATAATTACACTGGCATTTAAAATTATCCTGCGTGCATGGATCCATCATACCCTTAAAAAGTGAGCAGAAAACTAAGATAAGCAACATCATCTTGAAAAGCACGGGCAGAAAAAAAAATCACTTTCCAAGTCACCTTCACACTGTCCTTTTCCTAAATGACCACGCCATCCCCACTGCTTTTCTCCAATGTCTTTTTCCACAAGGCAAGTAGGCTATTTCCTGTGATTTTCCACAAAGCGACAAATGAAATGACAGACAAATCACCATTACAAACGCTTCTTAAAATGGTGTTGAAAGGGGCGACCAGGTGGCTCAGTCAGTTAAGCATCTGCCTTTGGCTCAGGTCATGATCCCAGGGTCCTGGGATCAAGCCCCATGTTGGGCTCCCTGCTCAGCGGGGAGTCTGCTTCTCCCTATCCCTCAGTTCTCTCTCTTTCTCTCCCTCCCTCCCCCCCCTCTCTCTCGGCTCTCTTTGAAATAAATAAATAAATAAATAAATAAATAAATAAATAAATACATAAATAAATCTTAAAAAAAAAAAACACAAAGGTTTTGAAAGGGGCCAGCACTAAAATATCCTTAATCAGGAACTGTTGAGAGGGAAGTAGGAAATTACGATCATAAAAATAGAACCAAAAGTGTAATATATCACAAAATATTCATATATAACTAGTCCTTAATTTGTGAAAAGATTATGTTCCAGAATTCTACCTGAGAATCAACTAGGCAGATTTTTTTATTTTTATTTTTTAAAGATTTTATTTATTTGACAGAGAGAGCACAAACAGGGGGAGCGGCAGGCAGAGGGAGAGGGAGAAGCAGGCTCCCCAAGGAGCAGGGAGTCCAACATGGGGCTTGATCCCAGGACCCTGGGATCATGACCTGAGCCAAAGGCAGATGCTTAACCAACTGAGCCACCCAGGCACCCCAACTAGGCAGATTTTAGGAGACACATTCAACATTTTGCTGGGTTTCCAAGCCAGGTGACAAAAGTTACACGTTCACTAAATGACTTCGAGAGATGGGAAAAAGTCCCTTCTCTTACAGAGACTATAGTCTCTTCCATGTGACTACTCTGATGTACTGTTTAAAAGAATCTCAGTTATTATTTTTGGCTATCACTGCCAGGGTTAACTTGCAACAGCCTTATCTCCCTGGACATTAGAAATCTACAGGGCAGGGTCAGTGTCCATTTTGATAAGTAACACACAGGGGAGTGCTGTGGATACTGATGTTATAAAAAACAGCAGGAAACAGAATGTTCTTGAAGAATTCTGAAAATATATGAAACATTAAAAAAAAAAAAGCAACAGATATGAAGAGATTCTGGGAAGATAATGATCAGAGCACAAATTCCTGACCTCACCTCTGGTCTAATTTCCTCCATGGAGGAACACAAGAACGAGGCAGATATGAAGGGGAGGGATCCATCTGAGATCCCAAGTTCTTCTGACATCTCCAGGGAAGAAAGCCAGGTAGGCTATACTCTCTCGAGCAAGGGAGGAACCAATGAACTGATGGCAGGGAAGACTAGATTTTTCTTCAAGCCTGGGGCAAAGACCTAGGTTTCACTGCATCCTGAGGAACCCAGAGCACTGAAGAGATGGACCTGCCTGCGTGGGAGCTGCAGGGGTGGGCTGAGCTGCTCCCGGGACCTGCAGCTGGTAAAGGGCTGCGACGCACGACCAGAGAAACCTCTAAGCCGAGAGCTGACAGTCCCCCAGCTGGTGTGAGGGCCAGCTCTGCGGAAGAAAAAACTGCTGCGCCATCCATACCACCTGTAGGCCTCTGCTTAGGGGTCTCTAAGAGCCCGACCTATCTGGGAGCTGACTGCACATACTTCCGAACAAGCAACAGCAGGTGTCCCACTGGAGGAAATGCTAGAGGGAGTACTCAAAGCAAATGGTGAATCGAAACTGAAATTTCAAGATTTGAGGAGGCAAAGAAGAAACAAAAGTATGTGAGGAGATAGATAAAAGGATATATATTAGAGCATGGTTTTATAATAAAAGACAAACACACAAAAACACACCCCCCCAATGGAAACATTATTGGAGTGGTTTAACAGATTACGATACAACCATACCATGAAGTCATATTTGGTTATTAAAAAGAATAAGATGGCATTATTTCTATTAATCTGGAGGGATGTTTATGATATACTGAATGATTAAAGCAAGATACAGAATATATAAAGTATGAATCCTTTTTCATTTCAAGCAATAAAACATCTTTGTATATGTCTGTACGGCAGTGAGAGCATATTCGAAAGATATTAACAACTGTCAGTTAATACAAGTTACTCAGGGGATAAGAATGGAGGGACATTACCAGGAGATTAACTTTTTCTTTTTCTTTATATATTTTAGTTTTAAATTGTTACGATAAGAACATTGTACTTTTCTAAAATGTACACATCTAATAAAGAAAATCGAAAAGCAAATTGCAGGAATTCCACCTGAGTGACTAAGAAATGTGAGTAACATTAGCAGCACCAAATCTACTACAGTCAAGCAATGATTTATAGAAGTTTTTCCCGGATCCTAGAAAAGATCAAGAATTGAGGGGACCATATGTCTCTGAAGGCAAAACTGTGCAATAGGGCTAATGATGGAAATTCTTAGACATCTGTACAAGGAACTTCCCTGAACCATGAAGTCAGATGACTGCCCCCAGTTCGGTAGAAGAGCTAACCCAGGAGAGACCTCAGAGATGCTGACCCTTCGAAGCTCCCAACAAAACAGTCAGGCCAGGCCCCCTTCTGATCATCCACTGTGAGGCCTACCAATTGGCAAGTGTCCCACCACCCCTATACACAGGACGAGCTTCCAAATACTGGATTTTGGAGGCTCACCCTTAAATATGAACAAAGAACCAAGAATCACTACAAGTTTGAGAAGAGCCTCTAATGAGAGGCAGAGATCCAAACCAACCAACCAGCACACAGAAAAGTGAATCTGAGGAAACAGAGGCAGTAATAGAAGCTCGAGAAACTCTAAAATCAAATTATATAGTCAATGTCTTCAGAGAGAGAAAAGAAGGCACCACACCCATGAAACACATAAATATATGTATATATGCATGTGTGTGTATGTGTGTTGTAAGAGGGCACCCACCCCTTAGAAAAGAGCTGGTGTAAATTTAAAAAAAAGAATGTAAATTAAAATGTAATAGAAGTGTCAAAAGGACAAACTGAGTAAACCCCTCAGAAAGTAGAAAAAAAGATAAATGGATAACGGAGAAAAGGTAAGACAGGAACAAGAGAAGGCCCAACATATTTATTATTTTTTATTTATTTATTAGATTTTATTTATTATTTATTTAGCAGAGAGACAGAGAGAGCACAAGCAGGGGGAGCGGCGGGCAGAGGGAGAGGGAACAGCAGGTTCTCCACTGAGCAGGGCGCCCGACACGGGGTGCGATCTCAGGACCCTGGGATCATGATCTGAACTGAAGGCAGACGCTTAAAGACTGAGCCACCCAGGCGCCCCTATTACCTTTTAAAATTAAAATCAAAAACAAGAAAACAGAACAATGAAAAAGGAGGTCGGAAAATGACAGTTTAAGAAGATTTCCCAGAACTGGAGATGAGTTTCCAGATGGTAGGAGCCCACCCAATGCCCAGGGCAATGAACTGGAAAAGATGCATGCTAAGCTTACTATGGGGAGGTTAAAAAACACCCCAAACATGGGGAAAATAGGATGACCCTAAAAGCTTCCAGAAGAAAAAAGCTCATTACATACAAAGGACCAGCTATCTTAACCGGCACTGGACTTAAAAAATAATACTGAAGGGGTACCCAGGTGGCTCAGTCAGTTAAGCATCTGCCCTTCGGCTCAGGTCATGATCCTAGGGTCCTGGGATTGAGCCCCATGTCGGGCTCCCTGCTCAGGGTGGAGCCTGCTTCTCCCTCTCCCTCTGCCTGCCGCTCCCCCTGCTTGTGCTCTCTCTCTCTCTGTCAAACAAATAAAATCTTTAAAAAAAAAAAAGTACTGAAAATAGCACCTTCAAAAATTTCAAAATTATTTCTAACCTAGAATTCTCTAACTTAGCTAAGCAATGAATCAAGAATAGATGTGAAAAGTTCAAAATTGTACCTCCTGTTCTTTCTCAGGAAACTACTAAAGAATGTGGTCCAGCATAATGAGGGAATAAACTAAGAAAATGGGAGACACTGAATTCAAGAAATAGGTGATCCAATAAAGGAGATTATTTGAAGGTAACGGGGAAAAGCACACCAGGACCAGTGCAGTGGCGCAGGCCTGGGGAACCACCAGACAAGAGTAAAACAGAAGGAAGCAGTCAGTGTTAACTTTACACTGAATTTTAAATCCCAGAACCAAAGAGAATACAAGAGTCGAAACTAACAACATCCTTTGCATCATTAGTTCTTATTCATAATTATGTCTGTGATGGAATATGATACATTTAAAATGTGGTGGTTTTAACATAAATTTATAATGTACTTTTAAAAACAGGTACTATGGTCTTGTATAAAGTAACACAATTTCATTTAAAGCGAGGCTAAGCTTCTGAAGGCAATCTTCGAATCATATATGCCTCTGTTTTTTACACTGGGACTATCACCATCTCCCATGCACTTTGACTCAGAAGTAGATAAAGAAGATTAAAAAATAATTTTCACAAAGCACTTCGTATTCCTTGGAGAATGGATATTGTCATCATACATTATGTTATTATCTTGTTGAATATGCATGATTGCCAGTACCACACAGAGTGTATCTGGACATACTTTCTCATCTCATTGCATCATTCGGATTCAAGCTGAGTGAAGGCTAGGCTGTTATTTCAAGGATCAAATACTCGGAGGCAAACATAGGCTCCAAATAATACATAATGCTTTTAAAATGATAAATCATTGATGTGCTTACTGGAACCTTCTTACCTGCGCTGTACACTAAACTCAGACACATTTTTTCAATGACAGACAATACTAGTTACACACTTAAAGCTTAAGAATAAATATTAAAAATATTAGTTCTTTTCAATTAACTGATGCCAGAGTCTATATTCAGTTGTGCACATATTCTTAAAATCTCCAAAAGGAAAAAGTAAATTATTACATATAGAATATGCAAAAATAATTATCTGACACTTAAATTTTATATTACCTATAAGTAATCATAACTAGCTTAAGAGTCAAGAAAATTTCACCTGTGATACCTATCAGATTTTGAAATAAAGGGAAATAGTAAAATAAAAAAACCTTGTAATTACATTTTTTTTTTTTTTGCTTTTTAACTAGCAAAATAGTAGTAGCAGTGATTCAATGGTTCTCAAATGTTCCGATGTGAGGAAGTACTCCAGATTTTTATACTCATATTACCAGCCCTTACATAGGTCAGCTTTGAGTTGAAAAGCTTAACTAAGGCAGCCTGGCCCGAAGAAGATCAGGTAGAAAAAGGAGGAAATAACAGGAAGAAAAAACAAAAAGGATAACGGGAAAACTTTTAGTAAAAAAATCCTCGGCAAACGGGATTTTACTTTATGTGCTGATGAAAGGGGAGTCACAAGGAAAATATTTCAGGTGACAATTAGGCAATGGTGCGAAAACTTTGTTCAGATGGACAACTCAGTGCGTGTAATTTAAACAAAATCTCCAGATAACTGCATATTATTTTAAGAAATTATACTTTATTAAATAATGATGGAAACATTACAACCTACTGAATAAAGTAAGAATTCATGAGTCCATATCAATATAAATACATATTTAAAATATGAACGATGAAATATTTAGTGATAGAGAGGCCTCATGTCTGCAATTTATATTTAAATAGCTTTAAAAAAAAGTGAAAAAGCAAATGTGGCAAAATGTTAAGGTGGGGAATCTATGTAAAGGGCATATGGGAATTCTTTATACTACTGGAAGTTTTCTGAAATCTGAAATATCATTAAATAAAAAGATTTTTAAAAGTTTGCATTAATAATACAGCTATGACATACAGATTACCTAGTAGCCAGGCATTGTATTAGGCATTTTACCTCATACTATCTTTAATCTTCACGATCATCTTTTAGGGTAGGTATTATCATCAATCCCTGTTTTTTAAACACATAACAAAATGAAGGCCCTGAGCAACTTATCCAAGAACAGAGATCTGGTAAGCAGCACAAACCAAATCACACTCCAAAGCTTGTACTCTTTCTACGAGGTGGTAAATATAATAGTCGTTAAGTAGAGAGCTCTGGTTCTAGAATTAGAGAGATTCAGATTTGAGGATTTGAATCCTCAACATAGTGTATTAGCTGTGACCACAGGCAAATTACTTACCTTGATTTCTTTTTTGTTTTGGCCACAGTGTTTATTTCATGGGTTACTGAAGAAATTAAATAAATGAGGCATGTAAAGCACAATACCACGGCCGCCGGTAGGGGTACGTATGTTTGGTGACGTTTCCATGTACTTCATTATACCTTTCCTGAAAAATGCTTTAGATACTGCTGAATTCTAAACTGTAGAGATCATATCTAGTTCGTTTACTTTTTTACTGTCATAAGATAGTATCTAAAAATTCACCAAACCTAGAGAATTAAGCAGGTCAAACCAACAAATAAATGTCCCTTACCTTAAACAATACAGTGTTATTACAGGTAATGCTAAATACTATTGCAGAAGATTTTCTGCAGCTGCTGTGACAGAAACCAAATCTACATAAATGGCATAAATAAGACATTTACCAAATCACATGCCTAAGATGGTTTTCCATTAAAAAGGGAGAATGAAAAAATTGAAGCTGAAAGTACTGAAAATGAATTAATCAGAAAAATTAACCTAGGTAAATCAGCCTAATTCTAGAAACAATTATTTTGGGCTTCAAATGGCTCTACTAAGAGAAGGATGCAGTAAAAATACATCACGATCTAGTGAAATTCCCATCTTTAAGAATGATAAATTAATTTTAACTCTAGTTACAGGGTTAACCTCATCTGTTCACTTATGTTGCAAGCAAACAAAAAACGCACTGAAGTAAAACAACATTTTTTTCCTACCTTATTGTCTCTTCTATCAGACGATCTGAGCTGCAAATAAAATGGAAATTAAAATTCTGAAATTATTAAGGCACATTTAAAATTTGTACTTAATTTTTCTACATTTTAGAGATTCTCAGCCACTTATATAAACAGAATACCCAAGTCTTTTGAAAGCATCTGGAGAATATTCTGGGCTCTGAAATAAATTTAACTCATCCACACATATAATTTCCATCTTACTTGTATTTGTTAGCTTAAATCTATTTCTTCCACAGGGATATTTGATGATTAAAGACAGAACAGTTTTAATGACAGCATAAAGAAATAAAACGTCTTTAATCTAGATAGCTCACACTTGTCACCACCATCTATTCAAAACTTAAGAATTACAACCGACTTGTTGAGACAGGATAAGGAAATATAGTTCTGATGCCTATAAGTAGTAATTATTTACACCTTAAAGTTCCTTTCATTTTTGGGAAACATTTTTTTTGTTTTGTTTTGGAAACGAAACTAAATTTCAGCCTACAAACTTTACAATTCAACAATGTGAATAAAGACACTCGCGCCTTTGATCTGTAAAACGCACTGGAGAGAAAGAAGGCTATTTTAGGGAGGAATTCATAGGTATCAAAATTGCTAAGGTGCTGCTCTGCGGCCCAAAGCAGGAGAACTCCCTCCGAGGCGTCTGCATCTGTTCGGCACTGCGCAAGGTGCACAGCGCGTTCTCAACTGAAGACCTGCATATTTTTTTTCTAACTATTTCTTTCCAAAAGGGTTTCTACGTTCACTGTATCAACTAATAACTGGAGGTTTCATAATAAAGTAGTGGGCCAGGAAATCTAAGTTAATGCAGGAATTAGGGGACAAAGATGAACTTTAAAAAATGTCATAAATATCTTATATAAGCCCTGTTTTGGAAACCATTAAGAATTTCAAAAATAACATGGGGCAACTGGGTGGCTCAGCCAGTTAAGCGTCTGACTCTTGGTTTTGGCTCAGGTCATGATCTTGGGGTCGTGAGATGGAGACCTGAGTCGGGCTCCACGCTGGACATGGAGCCTGCTTAAGATTCTCTCTCTCCCTCTTCCCCTGTTCCTCCCCACCCCTCTCCCCCTCTTAAAAAGAATTTAAAAAATAATCAAAATTGCAAAGATAGTTGGAGGAATTTAGAGCCAGACTATGTGGCTTTTGAATGCTATCTCTACCACTTACTAGCTATCTGACATTAGGTAAATTACTCTATGGTTAAATTTTCTCACCTGTCAAATGGGAATGATAAACAAGCAAAAAAACAAAACCAAAAACAAAAACCAACCCCTACTTGTTAAGAGGAATACAGAAGTTTATATACAGTGATGAGAGCAGAATCCAGTACATGGTAAACACTAAGTATTTTTTGCTATTATTACAGTAGTTTCTCAGTAACTATGGACTGATTCTAAATCTAAGCATAAAGTTGATATAAATTTCCATATAAATCCATTGCTGTGGTGAATTCTATTGATAAGTATGCATTTATTTTATTAACAAATGTGTATGGAAGTGCCCTGGAAGAGAACTGCATCAGACAGGGGCCACCAAGATAAGGTACTAACCTCTACAGACCTTACTATGGAGACAGACAATACAGACGCCTACAGGTATCTTGGTAAGGTGGTCATAAACTCACAAAAGAGGGAGTGGTTAACTAGAACTGGGTTAACAGCTTCTTGTTTAACACAATGGTTTGGTTGACTGTCCTCATTAGAGCCTTTTAGCATATCGAAAGGCAAAAAAAATAAGACATTTTAAGATGCAAGAAGTGTAATATGAAAGTAAATAATTACATTGCCAATCTCAGCAAGCCAGTTTTTTATTTAACTTTTATTTATTTATTTGAGAGAGAGAGACTGTGTGCACACAAGCAGGGGGAGTGGCAGGCAGAGGGAGAGAGAGAAGCAGACTCCCCACTGAGCAGGGAGCCCAACATGGCACTCAATTCCAGGACCCTGGGATCATGACCCAAGCTGAAGGCAGCCACTTAACCAACTAAGCCACCCAGGTGCCTCCAAACCAGTTTGTTTAATTTAAAGATTTTGTTTATTTATTTGAGAGACAGCCAGTGCCAGAGTGAAAGAGAGTGCACAAGCAGGGGAAGGGGCATAGGGAGAGGGAGAAGCAGACTCCCTGCTAGTCTCCCCTTATCCATGAGGGATACATTTCAAGACCCTCAGAGAATGCCTGAAACCATGGATAGTACGGAACCCTATGTATACTATGTTTTTTTTTCCTATACATACATACCTATGATAAAGTTTAATTCATAAATTATGCACAGTAAGAGATTACAACAATAACTAAAAATAAAATAGAATAATTGTAACAATATCCATAATAACAGTAATGTGAATGTGATCTTTCATTCTCAAAACATCGTACTGTACTGTACTCACTCTTCTTTTTGTGATAATATGAGGTGATAAAATGCCTATGTGATGAGATGAAGTGAGGGGAATGAACAGTAGCATTAGGCTACTACTGACCTTCTGACAATATGTCAGAAGGAAGGTCATCTGCCTCTGGACCACAGTTGACCACAGGTGACTGAAACCATGAAAAGCAAAACCACAGGTAAGAGGGGACTACTGTAAGGCCAATATTCCTGATGAACACAGATATAAAAATCCGCAACAAAATGTCAGCAAACTAAGTTTAATACATTAAAAAAGGGTCATACACCATGATTAAGTGGGATTTATTCCAGAGATGCAGACGGTTCAACATCTACAGTCAGTGAATGGGATATATCACACTAACAAAATGAAAGGTAAAGTCATGATCGTCTTAACAGATGGAGAAAAAGCATCTGACAAAATTCAACATCCGTTTATGATTAAAAACTCTCAACAAAGCAGGTACAGAGGAGATGTACCTCAACATAAGGGCCACACAGGACAAGCCCACAACTAATATCATATCTATGAGGACAAGCTGAAAGCTAAAATCAGAAACAAGGACGCCCAGTCTTGCCACTTTGATTCAATAGTTTTAGAAATCCTAACCAGAGCAATTAGGCAAGAAAAAGAAATAAAAAGCATCCAGATTGGAATGAAAGAAGCAACCGTTACTATGTGCAGGTGACATATTATATATAACCAGGTATTTATATATATAGAAAACCCTGAAGACTCAATCAAAACACTGTTAGAAGCAGAAGCGCCTGGGTGGCTCAGTGGTTAAGCATCTGCCTTCAGCTCAGGTTATGATCCTAGGGTCCTGGGACCGAGTCCCACATCAGGCTCCTTGCTCTGTGGGGAACCTGCTTCTCCCTCTCCCCCTGCTTGTGCTTTGTCAAATAAATAAATAAATAACTAAAATCTTAAAAAAAAACTGTTAGAAATAATAAATGAATTCAGTAAAGCTGCAGAATACAAAACCCATGACTCAAAAATCTGTTGTGTCTATACACTAATAATGAACGATTAGAAAGAGAAATTAAGAAAATCCCATTTACAATCACATCAAAAAGAACAAAATATCCAGGAATATATTTAACCAAGGAGGTGAAAGACTTTTATACTGGAAACAAGACATTAATAAAAGACATTGAAGAAGACATGATAAATGGAAAAAAGAATCCATGCTCATGGATTGGGAGAATTAGTATTGCTAAAATGTCCATACCACCGAGAGCAATATGTAGATTCAATGCACTTCCTACCACAATTCCAATGGCATTTTTCACAGAAATGAAACAAACAATCCTAAGATTTGTAAGGAATCATAAAAGACCCTGAATAGCCACAACAATGAGAAAGAAAAAGTGAGCTGGAGGCATCATGCTCCCTGATTTCAAACTATATATTACAAAGCTATATTAAGGGGCAGCTGGAAGGCTCAGTCGGTTAAGCATCTGCCTTCTGATATGGTTGTGATCCCAGGGTCCTGGGATTGAGCCCCGCATCAGGCTCCTTGTTCAGTGGGGAGTCTGTTTCTTCCTCTCTCTCTGCCCCCCCCATGCTCTCTCTAATAAATAATAAAAGAAATCTTTAAAAAAAACTATAGTAATTAAAATAATATGGTACTAGCATAAAAACAGATATAGATCAGTAGAACAGAACAGAAAGCCCAGAAATAAACCCACACATATACAGTCAGTTAATTTATGACAAAGGATCCAAGAATACACAATGCAGAAAAGACAGTTTCTTCAATAAATGGTGTTGGGGAAACTGGACAGCCACATGCAAAAAATGAAACTGGAACACTATCTTACAACATACACAAAATCAACTCAAAATGGATTGGAGACTTGAACATAAGACCTGAAACCATAAAACTTCTAAAAGAAAATGCAGGCAGTAAGCTCCTCGACACAGATCTTGGTGATGATTTTTGTATCTGACACCAAAAACTACAAAAGCAAAAATTAACAAGGGGAATTACATCAAACTAAAAAAAATTTTTTTCCCTCAAACTAAAAAATTTCTGTACAGCAAGGGAAACAATCAACAAAATGAAAAGGCAACTTACTAAATGGGAGAAAATATCAGCGAATCATACATCTGATAAGAGGCTAATATCCAAAATATGTAAGGAACTCCTACAACGCAGTAGCAAAACAAAAGAAAAAACCCCAATCTGAATAAAAAATGGCATAAAACCCAAACAGATATTTTTCCGTAACATACCAATGGCCAAGAGATAGATGAAAAGATGCTCTACATCATAATAATCAGGGAAATGCGAGTCAAAATCACAGTAAGATATCACCTCATACCTGTTAGAATGGCTATTATCAAGAAGACTAGAAATAACAAGTGTTGGAAGGATGTGGAAAAAAGGGAAACCTTGTGCACTGCTGGTGGGAATATAAACTGCTGCAGCCATTATGGAAAACAGTATAGAATTTCCTCAAAAACTAAAAATAGAACTAACACATGATCCAGCAATTCCACTTCTGGGAACTGAAATAAAAAGCAAAAAATAGAAAGCAAAATACTAACTCAAAAAAATATATGCACCCCCATGCTCACCACAGCATAATTTACAAAAGCCAAGATATGGAAACAACCTAAGTTCACATAACAGGAGGACGGATAAAGAAATTGTGATATATACAATGAAATATTATTCAGTGGTAAGAAAGAATGACATATTGCCCTTTGCAACAACATGGATGGACCATGACAGCATTATGCTAAGTGAAATAAGTCAAGACAGAGAGCGATAAATACCACATGATCTCTCTTATATGTGGAATGTAATATATATATATATATATATATTTATTTTTCCCTCCCTTGCTCTCTGCCCCTCCCCCCCATTTGTGTGGTCTCTCCCTCTGTCTTTCTCGATCACTCTCTCTCAAATAAATAAAATCTGGGGACACCTGGGTGGCTCACTTGTTAAGCATCTGCCTTCGGCTCAGATCATGATCTCAGGGTTCTGGGATTGAGCCCCACGTCAGGCTCCCTGCTTGGAGGGGAACCTGCTTCTCCCTCTCCCACTCCCCCTGCTTGTGTTCTCTCTCTCGCTATCTCTCCGTCAAATAAATAAATAAATTAATAAATAAATAAATAAATAAATAATCTAAAAAAAATTAAATCTTTAAAAAAAGACAAAAATTGAATGATGACTGCGAACAAGGAAAGAAGTTACCAAATCTGAGAAAGAATAAAGAAATTATAAGAGCATTCATATGTTCATTCTTTGGAGTGAAGGGTCAAAGAACTGCTGAGTCTAGAATATAGATAGTCTGTCCTCTATAGCTGTTTAAATTGCTTCCTAGAACGATAAAATTTAGAATGGAGTGATCCTCCAGTGACATGGAGGTTGCTAGATGAGAGGAAAGGGGAAGGATAAAGAGATGGAAGGAGCCTTAAGAGTACAGATTTTTATTTTATTTTTTTAAAAAGATTTTATTTATTTATTTGACAGAGAGAGAGCCAGTGAGAGAGGGAACACAAGCAGGGGCAGTGGGAGAGGAGGAAGCAGGCTCCTAGCAGAGGAGCCTGATGTGGGGCTCAATCCCAGAACGCTGGGATCATGCCCTGAGCAGAAGGCAGACGCTTAACGACTGAGCCACCCAGGCGCCCCAAGAGTACAGATTTTTATTAAAGTAGAGATAAGTCATTATCTAGTAGTAGTAGGGGAAACTAAAACTGATTGTGGAGAAAGAGGAAAGAGAGCTATCATTTATTGAGATAGTAAGAGCCAAATTTCTGAAGTCAGACTGCTTGAATTTGAATCCCACTTCTGCTATTAACTGCATGACTGATGATCAAGTTACTTCTCTCAGTCTCAGTTTATCTGTAAATGATGAGAATGGTGTCCAGTCTTGGGTATGTGTGTGTATATGAATACTTATATATATAATATTTTTATATAAGATGTATTACTCAGCCATAAAAAAAGAATGAAATCTTGTCATTTGCAATGACATGAATGGAGCTAGATGGAGAATATTATGCTTAAGTGAATGAAATAAGTCAGTCAGAAAAAGACAAACATTATATGATTTCATTAATATGTGTAATTCAAAAAACAAAACAAATGAGCGAAGGGGAAAAAAAAAGGGAGAGAGGGGCAAACTGAGAAACGGACTCTTAACTATAGAGAACTGATGGTTACCAGAAGGGAGGTGGGTGGGGGGAAGGGTTAAATAGGTGATGGGGATTAAGGAGTGCACTTGTGGGGGCGCCTGGGTGGCTCAGTCAGTTAAGCGTCTGCCTTTGGCTCAGGTCATGATCCCAGGGACCCCTGCTCAGCAGAAAGCCTGCTTCTTCCTCTCCCACTCCCCCTGCTTGTGTTCCCTCTCTCGCTGTGTGTCTCTGTCAAATAAATAAATAAATAAAATCTTTAAAAAAAAAAAAAAGGAGTGCACTTGTGATGAGCACCAGGTGTTGTATGGGAAGTGTTCAATCACTATATTGTGCACCTGAAACTAATACTACACAGAGGTTAACTAACTGGAATTTAAATAAAAACTTTAAAAAAATTATTCAAAATCAATCAATGTATCCCACCATATATGAACGGGCTAAAAAGCAGTTGACAAAACACAACAGCCATTCTAGAGAAAAATTCTCAGAAAAGTAAAAACAGAGGGATACTCCTCAACAGCTAGCATTATACTTAACAGGGAAAGACTGAACACTTCTCTGTAAGATCTGGTACAGGGCAAGGAACCCCATTCTCACCACTCTTATTCAACATAGTGCTGGAAGTTCTGGCCATGCAAGAAAGCAAGAAATGGAAATAAAAGGCATACAGATTGGAAAGGAAGAAATAAAACTATCTTTATTTGCAGATGACAAGATTGTCTACACAGAAAATCCCAAATAATAAAAATTCCTAGAATAAGTGAGTTCAGCAAGGTCACATTACACAATATAAACATTCAAAAATCAATTGTATTTCTGTGAACTAGCAAAAAGCATGTGGACACCAAACTCAGAAAGCCAATGCCATTTATAACTGTTCAAAGAAGAAAAACATAGGTGTGAATCTAATAAAACCTGTACATAGAACTCGCATAGGACAACTACACAACACTGATGAAGAAATCAAAGAAGACCTAAATAAATGGAGACACACACCACATTCATAGATCGGAAAACTCAACACAGTAAAGATGTCAATTCTCCCCAAGCTGATTTACAAACTTAATGCAATTCCTAGATACAGACAAGATTATTGTAAAATTTATAAGACAGTCAAAAGAATCAGAATAGCTAAAGCAATTCCTAAAAAAGAATAAATGAGAAGAATCAGTTTACCCAATTTCAATACTTAACACAGCTAAAGTAATCAAGACTGTGTGGGGAAATCAAAATCCTAGAGGAGAACATAGGCAGCAACCTCTACGACATCGGCCAAAGCAACCTTTTTCATGACACATCCCCAAAGGCAAGAGAAACAAAAGATAAAATGAATTTATGGGACTTCATCAAGATTAAAAGTTTCTGCACAGCCAAGGAAACAGTCAGAAAAACTAAGAGGCAGCCCACGGAATGGGAGAATATATCTGCAAATGACACTACAGATAAAGGACTGGTATCCAAGATCTACAAAAAACTTCTCAAACTCAATACACGAGAAACAAATAAACAAATAAAAAAATGGGCAGAAGATATGAACACTTTTCCAATGAAGACATACAAATGGCTAACAGACACATGAAAAAATGTTCAAAATCATTAGCCATCAAGGAAATTCAAATCAAAACCACACTGAGATACCACCTTACGCCAGTTAGAATGGCAAAAATAGACAAGGCAAGAAACAACAATTGCTGGAGAGGATGTGGAGAAAGGGGATCCCTCCTACATTGTTGGTGGGAATGCAAGTTGGTACAGCCACTCTGGAAAACAGTGTGGAGGTCCCTTAAAAAGTTAAAAATTGAGCTCCCCTATGATCCAGCCATTGCACTACTGGGTGTTTACCCCAAAGATACAGATGTAGTGAAGAGAAGGGCCATATGCACCCCAATGTTCATAGCAGCAATGTCCACAATAGCTAAATCGTGGAAGGAGCCGAGATGCCCTTCAACAGATGACTGGATTAAGAAGTTGTGGTCCATATATACAATGGAATATTACTCAGCTATCAGAAAGAATGAGTTCTCAACATTTGCTACAACATGGACGGCACTGGAGGAGATAATGCTAAGTGAAATAAGTCAAGCAGAGAAAGACAACTATCATATGATTTCTCTCATCTATGGAACATAAGAACTAGGATGATCGGTAGGGGAAGAAAGGGATAAAGAAAGGGGGGGTAATCAGAAGGGGGAATGAAACATGAGAGACTATGGACTATGGGAAACAAACTGAGGGCCTCAGAGAGGAGGGGGGTGGGGGAATGGGATAGGCTGGTGATGGGTAGTAAGGAGGGCACGTATTGCATGGTGCACTGGGTGTTATACGCAACTAATGAATCATCGAGCTTTACATCGGAAACCGGGGATGTACTGTATGGTGACTAACATAATATAATAATAATAAAAAAAAAGACTGTGTGGGGAAAAAAAAAGACTGTGATACTGGCAGAGGGACAGACACAGAGATCAATGGAACAGAAAAGTGTCCAGAAATAGTCCCACGCAGATAAGTCCAATTGACTTTTTTTCTCAGGTGGATATCTGAGTTGATTTTTTTAAAACCGAAGTGAAATCATGTGTGTACAATTTGGTGACATTTAGAGCACACTCACACTGTTGCACAACCACCACCCCTATCCAGTTCTAAAACATTTGTATTGCCCTAACAGACAACCGTACCCAGTAAACAATTCGAACTGACTCTTGACAGAAATGCAAAAGCAATTCAATGTTGGAAAGAGAGTGTTTTCAACAAATTGTGTTGGGGCAATTAGACATCCATAGGCAAAAACATGAACCTTGACCTAAGTCTCACATCTTACACAAACATTAACTCAAAATGAACCATGGATTTAAATGTAAAATATAAAATTACAAAACTTGAAGGGGACAAAAAAAAGAGAAAGTCTTTGGATTTCGACACAAAAGCTTTTGTCTGGGAAAGACCCTGTTAAGATGAAAAGACAAATTACAGGCTGAGAAAAAAATATTTGCAAACCACATATTTGATGGAGAAGAATTCTCAAAACTCCACAGTAAAAAAAACAAAACAAAACAAAACAAAAAAACAAAAAAAAACCCCCACACACATTAGAAAATGGGTAAAAGACATGAAGAGACATTTCGCCAGAAGATAGACTGCAAATAAGCACATGGAAGGATGTTCAAGATCGTTAGCCATTAGGGAGATAGAAACTGAAGTCACAATGAGAGATCTCTACACAGCTGTCACAATGGCTAAAATAAAAATAAGTGACAACATCAAATGCAGGTGAGGATATGAAGAAACTAGATCATTCACACATTATTAGCAGGAATGTAAAATGTAAAATTTTAAAGTTTTTATTTAAATGTACTCTGGAAAATAGTTTTAAAACTAGTTATTTTTTTAATTTAGATTCTTGTTCTTTTTTAAAGTTTTATTTCAAACATACAGTGTATTATTAGTTTCAAACGTAGAGTTTAGTGATTCCTCAGTTGTATGTAACACCCAGTGCTCATTATATCTAGTGCCCTCCTTAACGCCCATCACCAGGGACCCCCATTCCCCCACGCACCTCCCCTCCAGCAACCCTGTTTGTTCCCTATCGTTAAGAGTCTCTTATGGTTTGTTTCCCTTTCTGACTCCCTTTCTTATTTTATTTTTCTCTACCTTCCCCTACGATCTTCTGTTTTGTTTCTTAAATTCCACATATGAGTGAGATCATCTGATAATAACACAAACCCAATTCCAAGTTAGACTGAATATAAAGGTACATACCTTAAGTAGTGTACAATGGTGAATCAGTGTTAAAAAAAACCAAACGGAGGGCCTCAGAGGAGAGAGGGGTGGAGGATTGGGCTAGGCCGGTGATGGGTATTAAGGAGGGCACGTATTGCATGGAGCACTGGGCATTATACGCAAGTAATGAATCATGGAACACTACATCAAAAACTAAGGATATACTGTATGGAGACTATTATAACATAATAAAAAAATTATTATTTAAAAAAAACAAACCCAACAGAAACTGTGTGGAAAATATATTTTCATCTAACTAAACTCAAGTGAATCTGCCTAGACAGCAATGAAAAAACAGAAAGCTAAGCATTTCATATGAATCATCAGAAAATCAGCCAGATATATTTCATTACTACGATTATCTGATTTCTGTAAGATCTGAAAATATAATAGCATTTCTTTCGTATCTGTTCTCAACCATAGATGTCAGAGCTAAAGTTCACTGCACCAGCTAATAAGTCAGTCTAACTACTAGACTTTGGTTGGAAAACAAAGTCATTATGTTTTACATTCAAAGATAATGTCCTTGAAGAAGTGAGGCTGAAATGGCCAGTAAGGAACAACTATCTGTGTCATTTCATAGCAAGAAAATCCTTTGATGTTGTTTGTAGCACACAGATACAATTCTTGTTTTATGTAATGAGTATGTTCCTTAAAAGGTATCCTTTTTGAAAGTAACATTTTGGCCAATTTAAGTCATATTTTAAATGTAATAAGACCATTCTATTTACATAAATCAAATTAAAAATCTTGTAAGGCAAATACTCATGCCTTCATGCTCCATTTTTTTGTATACAACTAGATTTTCAATAATAGGTTTTCTTAAAAGGATACAGTTTCATTGAGATAGGTCATTTTATATATTTGAAATTCACAACTTATCTTCATATTATGGTAATTATATAGCATCATCTGAAATGCAAAGAACACATTTTGCTGGATTCCCCTGAAAAGGAAACCAACCTAATAGGCTTTGCTTATATAGAAAACTAAAATTATAATCCTCAATATTCTGTCCTATGGAGGAAGGAGGTCCTCCCTCCCTGTGGTATCCTTAATTTATACAGTGGCATAGACAGAGGAAGGCCGGTGATTTTTAAATTTCTTCTCAGATTGCCTTAAGTCTCCAAGTCCTTACTCGTTTAGCTAAGCCCTCCACTGAATAAACACCATTCATTAAAACCATCCTGGATAGTGTGGATACCAATTCAACAACAGAGTGGCTCCATAAAGATGGCATAATCTAGTAAAAGTCGAATTTAAAATTGCTTTCCTTTGGGGCATAACATACACCATCAAGTGGAATTATCCTTAAACTAGTACTTCATCACAGCTCAGAGGCATTCCATAAAGTCATTTGGAGTCTGTAATTAAGCAACAAGTTTCTGTTTCTCTCAAGACCAATTTAAACTAGCTGAAAACAATGAGCCAAATTTCATCATCAATTATTGTATGAAGAAATCACTAAAGCCACATTAAAATAATTCTCTTTTTAATAATAATTCATTTCCCCCAACACACATACTGCAAACGGCACAAATTTCAGGAATAAAAATGGGATTTCAAGCACATAATTTAAGGCAATTTAAATCAACAAAATATAAGAATTTGGCAAAATCACTTAGATACCACCTAATTAGAATCCTCTTTTATTCCAGTAATTAAGTAAATAATAAACAAATAAGCAAATAAGAAAATAAGCAGGTACATAACAAATAATTTTAAAATTGATCCCTTTGTAAACTGCAATTGGTGAGGCTGTCACCAACCGATCATACTGTTTACATCAAACACTGCGGTGATGCAGTCTTTTATTTAAACAGATCCTTAAGATCTATGTCTTATTTATTTCTGTATATATTTCTCTTTTTTTGAAAAGATGTTATTTATTTTAGAGAGAGACAGAGTGAGAGAGAGACAGACAGCACGAGCAGGGGGAGGAGCAGAGGGAGAGGGAGGGAGAAAGAAACTCAAGCAGACTCTGTGCTTATTAGCGAGGAGCCCAACTTGGGGCCCAATATCACGACCCTGACATCACGGCCAGAGCCTAAACCAAGAGTCGGACATTCAACTGAGTGAGTCACTCAGGTGCCCCTGTATATATATCTCTTAAAACATGTTAAGTGAATACCATTACGCTGCAATAGGCTACAAAAAACTGTTTTAGTGCTAACAGATATTTATTTTACAGATAACATCTGGGAAATACAGAAAAACAAAGATGAAAGTATAAATTATTTGTAATCTCTATTCCATTAATATGGTGGCTTATCTCCTTCCAGTCTGGGTGACTAAGAATATCTTTAACTTGCTTTTTTTTAATGGTTTATTTGGCATAGAAATTTTGTTTTACAATTACATGAAGTTACCTAAGGACAAAAAGTAAAGCATCTAACAGACTCAGAATACTAATTTAGGGAGAAAAAAAAAAGAAAAGTAAATTAAATTATTAACAGTGAGTTCTTGGAAAGTTACTTTTTCCATTTTTTAAAAATAAGTAGACTTATTTTTTAGAAGCATTTTAGGTTTACAGAAATATTCAGCAGAAAATACAGAGTTCCCATATACCATTCTTCTCCACCTATTATTAACATCTTTTAGTGTGGTACATTTATTACAATTGACGAGCCAATGTTGATAATTATTCAATAAAATCCATAATTTACATTAGGGTTCACTCTCTGTTGCGCAGTTCTACAGGTTTTAACAAATGCATAATGTCACGTATCCATCCTTACAGTGTCACACACAACAGCTTCACAGCCCTAAATCTCCCACGTGCTCCACCTACTTACTCTTCCTCCTCTTTCCACCCTGAACCTCTGGCAACAGCTGATCTTTCTACTGTCTATAGTTTTGCCTATTGCCATATAGTTGGAATTATACACTATGTAGCCTTTTCAGACTGACTTCTTTTGAGTATTTAAGGCTCCTCCATGTCTTTGGGGGCTTGCTAGCTTACTTCCTGTATCACTGAATAATATCCCATTGATGGACATATGGTCGTTTATCTGTTCATTTACAAGGACATCTTGGTTGCTTCCAAGTTCTGGTAATTATGAGCAAAGGTGCTATAAATATTTGTGGGCAGGTTTTTGTTTGGACGTAAGTTTTCAATTCATTTAGATAAATACCTAGAAGCGTGATTGCTGGATCAGATGGTAAGACTATATTCAGTGTTTGAAGGCAGCTGCGAAACTGGCTACACCATTTTGTATTCCCACCAGCAATGAGTGTGAATTCCTACTGCTCCACATCCTTGCCAACATTTGGTGCTATGGTTTGGATTTTGGCCATTCTAATAGGTATATAGTGGTATCTAGTTGTTTTAATTTGCAATTCCTTAATGACATGATGCTGAACATTTTTTCATATGTCTATTTTGCCATCTGCTTATCTTCTCAGATGAACTGTTGATCTTTTGCTTACTTTTTAACTGTTGAGTTTTAAAAGTCCTTTGTATATTTTGGGTAACAGTCCTTCATCAGATATGTTCTGCAAATATTTTCTTTCAGTCTGTGGCTTGTCTTTTCATTCTTGACAGTATCTTTGGCAGGGCAAGGCAGAGGTGTTTAATTTTAATGAAATCCATCTTATCGTTTTTTCTTTCATAGATGGTGTTTATGGTGTTGCATCTAAAAACTCATTACCAAACCCAACATCACCTAGATTTTCTCCAAAATTATGAAGCTTCTACAAGTTCTATAGTTCTGTATTTTATGTTTAGGATCTGTTGAGTTATTTTGGGGAAATGAAAGGTGCCTATTATATATATATATATATATACATAAAGATATATATATATTTTTTGCATATGGATATCCAGTTTTCTAGCACCTTTTGTTGAAAAACTCTTTTCTCCATTGAATTGCTTTTGTTCCTCTGTCAAAGATCAGTTGACTGTATTTGTGTAGGTCAATTTTTGAACTTTCTATTCTGTTCCATTGGTGGATTTATTCTTTCACCAATACCATGCTGTCTTGATTACATACAACATACAATACATATACAACAGGAAATCAAGTATAAATGGATAAGTTTTTGTTTCTCTTTTTCCCTCCTCGAGGTATTTTAACCAAACATTTTGGTGCAAAAAATATTTTTTTAATGTCACCAAATTTGTTCAACTATGGCAGAAACAGAAAGCTTAAGAAAGAATGTGGGGATGGCAGTTTCCATTGTCTGTTCTTTAGATAAATGGTTTAAGAAGACTGAAAATCCCCAAACACTACCTGAGTCACAAAGAATCTATGAGGTATTAAAGGAGTGTTTTCCAAAAAAAGAAGCATTTTCTGATGTTTCTAAAACCTCTAAAAAAAACCCCTCATGTATCAATATATGCTAATCTGCTTACATAAATAAAAATGGAACTACACTTTTCATTTTATGTATGTTTCTCTCCCACTTACTTATAACTCAGAAAACAGTTCTTTCATAGATATAATCACAAAAATTCAATAATACTAGTAATCACGACATTCATGAAACTATAAAGAAGAAAATGGCTAGTTGCTGTCTCTTACACCCTAGGCCTTGGGTTCTAGTCAAGGCTTCAAGTGCTTGGCTCTATGAACTCACTACACAAAGTTTTCATAAGGCTCAAAAGGGATAATGTAAACGAAAGTATCTTGTAAACTGTATAAGCCTACACATACCTGGTTTAATATAGATCAAGGCACTTTCAGGTCTTAGTCTTTCTCTTGCCCTGGAATCCCTTTACCTGATTCTCAACATAAATTGCTTATAGTTTAAAGTCCAGCTCAAAAGTCACATCCTTTTCCCCATCATCTATACATCCAGACAGAACTAATTCTTCTTTATACTGTAATATTATGCTTTCCTTGTTCTTTGTTCCATATCAATTCATTCAAGAATAAACAAGCATTTAAGATATATCAGACATCATACTATGCAGTGGAGGAAAAATATCTTAAATTTGTAAGGCTTACAAAGTTTTCTTCATATAAGTTATCTTATTTAATACTTAAAAATATAATATTTCAACAAGATATCATAATTATGTTTATTATTTCTCCAACCAGAATGAATTCCCAAGGAGCAGAGGCTGAGTCTAATTCATCTTTGACTCCCTAGAGTCTAGTATAGTACCTAGCACACGGGAGACACTCATTAAATGACTGATAAATGAAAGAGTAAATGAGTAACAGATATTTGTTAGATGCACAAAGTATCAATCAGAGTTAACAGAGTTAATTTATAAATTTCCATGGGGAGGGGGGCAGAAAGAGTTATACTTTATATGTGCAAACATATATCTGGAGAGAGAAAATTCCTCACTATAGCAGAGCATCTCCAACTCAAGTTTTATTGTATAACAAAGCCATGTACCAACTGAAGATAGACTTGATTTCAATATACTTCAGGTGAAGAAAAATGAGTTCTGCATAAAAGCTCCAAACTAGGGGGCCCCTGGGTGGCTCAGTCGGTTGAATGACTGCCTTCAGCTCAGGTCATGATCCCAGGGTCCGCGATCGAGCCCCACATCGGGCTCCCTGCTCAGGGTGGAGCCTGCTTTTCCCTCTCCCTCTACCTGCCGCTCCCCCTGCTTGTGCTGTCTCTCTAATAAATAAAATCTTAAAAAAAAAAAAAACTAGATTATTTTGCCTTGTAAAACTGTGTATTACCACATGAATATAAAAATAAGAAAAGTATTATTCAGGGTTCTATTACTTTGCTTTGTCCTCTATTTCAATATGGCAGACAACTGCACTACCTGAGACAAATGGGGCTTTGACATGTCATTTTAAAATATCCCATGAATGAAATGATAGATAACACAGTGAAATAATCAAATGCTACCAGTCCTCATATGTTAAAAATTTAACTCTCTATTATATGAAAGACTCCTAATATAGATAAGGGATGTATCTCCGGATCTTTACTATTCTCACATTTATGGCTACCACTAATACATGGGACTTCTTCCATAAGCTTCCCATTTTTCTACTTAGGAGCACCACTTTTTGCTGGATCACTTCACTAGCATTACCTTTATAACAGAGTGATGTTTCACAAAGAAACAAAAGTATACGTACATATACGTATAAATCATTTCAGGCAGTTACCAGGTAAATAACAACAAGCAGCAAGTATGAACACAGAAGTGAAGATGAAGTGTAAATGCAGGTTATACATACTTGTTAGCCAAGTGACTGCCACGACACCAGCTCATTAGCTCGTAACATTCAAGTTTGTATCTCAACAAAACTACACATCACGAACCTTTATTCTTTTCCATCATGAACCTTTAGGTTTCATAAACAGTTGAGAAAGCGAATGTCAAATCCTGAACACCAGGAGTCCGTCCCGTTCACAGATATTATAATCTGACCGTCATTTAACTGGAGTCATATGCTATTTATTAAACAACAAAGGTTTATATGATTATACCAAAAGCTTTTGGGATAAAGCTGCTCCTTGTAAAAGTCACTAAATTATTGTGATCATATGTCTCATACTTTTCAAATATGGTCATGGTCCATTAATACAATTAGAATTTAATTGCACAAAGACTATCCTAGCGTCAAAAGTATTTCAAATTATATTTTAGACATGTAAATTGACAGTGCATATAAAAGGTTTTCTTCTTTAGTATCTGCTTTTCTTACTCGTAAAATCCTCATTATGTTCTCCTTTATATAGACATGGCTCACAGTTTACAAAGCTTTTCTATATGCGCTGTCTTAGCCACTCTGTGACGTAGCTACCGTGAGAACTGGTTTAGACAGGAGCGCAGTACTGCAGAAGCAACACAGTCAGGGGACCTGGGTTTCCACCTCAGCTCTTACTACCTGTGGGACCTCAGAGAAATCTGGCTAAAGTCATGAAACAAACAGTGAAACCATTTTCATTGTTTTTAAAACGCCTATGTAAAATATTTCCACTATGACAACTTTGGATCACCTAACCTAAATGACAAGGCTGATGAATTAAAAAAATTCAAAATATCAATAGTTTTAACATAGGCTAAGAAAGGACGGTCATAAGAAAAATTGTTAGCAGAGAAAAGGTAAGCCTCTGACAATATAATAATCTTTACTTGCTCCTGGACATATTTACACCTAAGTGTACAATTACAATATAGATATGTGTGCCATCTCAGAGAGTAACAATTGTATCTGCTGAAGTCAATGGAACGAAAACAAAACACATTCTCAATACTGTAACTGATCCTGTTTAAGTGTAACCTGCTTTATACAACAGCCCTGTATTTGAAAAGTTACGTGAAATAAATTCTTTAGTTTAAAATGCTTTTAATTTTGTAAAATGCCTTAACTCTTAAACCATTCTTCCTGAAAATCATGTAACATAACGGGACAGCTACAATCCCATTACAAAAATCCAAAAACCAAACAACAAAAAAACAAAAACAGACACAGGAGGCCAGGTCACCTGTTTTTCAGAGAAATGTAAAGCAGCTGATCTCTCAAACCTCAAGAGCATTATGCATGCTGAATCCCTAATACAAGAAAAATAACATTTTAAAGAAGCAAGTCACAGGGAAGGCAGTATGATGTGGGACAAATATGGAAACAGCTTAGGAAACGTGGGTTTAGTATATTATTGAATAGTTATGAAACTGTGGCCTCTGTCCTTTCCGAATCTTGTTTCCTATCCATAAATAAGAGAGATGCTTGCAAAAGACTGTTAGTAGATACCATAGAAGAATGTGATTTTTAATAATTCATCACATTAAAAATATCCCCTTTAGTTCTCAAAATCAGATTTCATATGTATATATAGCATCTGGACCAATATCGTCTACATAGTATTTATTTAGTAATACTTCAGGAATAAGTAAATGAGTGAAACAGGTGTCCTACACATACATGTACAGGAAACCAAAATTAATACCTTCTGTTTACATACACTCATTTATACAAGAAATAAATGCTAAGTGTCTATGATATAACAGAAACTAGGGACACAACACTGCCAAGAACTAGACTTAGACTAACCAGGTCCCCAAGCCTTATGAAACTTACATTCAAGGAGAGTCACATAATAATAAAAAATAAAAAACCACAACAAATTATTACAGATTCTCATAATGCTATGAAAGAAGCCAAAAAAATGTTTTACATAATAAAAAAGGAAGGTCTATTTTATTTTACTTATTATTTTTTTTGAGACAGAGCGAGCACAAGCAAAGGGAGCAGCAGGCAGAGGGAGAAGGAGAAGGCTCCCCACTGAGCAGGGAGCCTGATGTGGGCTCCATCCCAGGACCCTGGGATCATGACCTGAGCTGAAGGCAGCCGCTTAACTGACTGAGCCACCCAGGCGTCCCAGGAAGGTCTATTTTAGATAAGATAGTTAGAAAAAGTCCTTTTTGAAAAGGTCACAAGTGATGTGACTATAAAGATGTCAATGAATAAGCCATATGAAAACCAAAGAAAAAGAGTATTTTAGGCAGACAGAATGAAATGCAAGTACAAAGAGGCTGAGAAGGGAACAGGCTTAATATCTCTGAGGAAGAAAATGAATAGAGGCCAGTATAGCTGGAACCTAGTAAGTAAAGGGAAAGAGTGACATAGATGAAGGGATGGAGATGAAGTTGAAGATTTAGGCAGCAGGTTGATCATGTAGGGCCCCGTAGGCCCATAAAAAGTTCATAATTCATTAGTTGGCGGGGAGGACAAAATGGAATACTAAAGTAAGAGTCCACCTCGATAAATATTACTAGGGGAAAAGAGTTTGTTTAACCATACTATTTCTATGTTTATGGCTTGGAATACAGAAGAGAGTATAGTAAACCCAGCTGAAGTGACCAAGTTGGCTGATAACTTCTCTGGAGCCCTGTTGATGCCATATTCTCTTCTGATAACAGACTTTCTAAGCCACAGGGATGTTGTACCCAGCTGGGCCATACCCCCGCCCAGGGATAAATCCAGAGCCACCGTCTTGTATCTCCAAAAGAAACTGCATTTGTAATTTAAAAATCTTGCCACAAAGAAATCCCCAGGCTGAGACAGATTCACTAGTAAATTTCATCAAACATTTAAGGAAGGAATAACACCAAGCCTGTACCAACTCTTTCAGCAAACAGTAAAGGGGACATTTCCCAACGCATTTAATGGGGCCAAAGACCTCTCAAGAAAAGAAAACTAAAGATATTCTTCACAAGCATAATACAAAAATCCTTAACAAAATAAATCTAGCAATATATCAAAAGTATAATAAATATGTCATGACAAAGTGTGGTTTATTCTAGGAATCAAAACTGCTTTAATGTTTGAAAATAATCAACGTCATTCACCATATTACAGCAATAAAGGAAAAAAAAAACATTGATCACCTCAACAGTTGCAAAACAAGATAGGAAAAAGTTCAACCCTATCCATGACAAAAACTTTATGCATGAGAGAGCCTGAAAGCAGTGACACTTCAGTGGCAATTAGCACAACTACCACAAAGTTCTTAGTTTCTGAACCATTCTCCAAAAATAGGAACTAATGCTGCTTGGAGAAGAGGTTAATTTCAGGGCTGAGGCAGGGAAAATACAAGAGCCACGAAAACTGTGTGGTAACAAATTGTAAAGAAAGTGATCAAAAAAAGATGGGACATGTCAAACGACGAAAGCTAACCTGAAGGAGCTCCCAACGGCCAAAGTTGGAACATTGTGAACAACAAAATAATGATAGTGCTGGTGCTGGATTATAACCCAAAGTATAAAATAAATATCCATGAGTTTACACTGATAAATAAATAATGAAATAAAATGAATGATGGAGAAGGGGCCTCAGAGAATCTCAACTATTAAACGTACAAGGACTAATGGAAATAGAAAACCATCAGTAGGCAAACAACCCAGGAATAACCGAGGAAGCAAGATTCACTAAGGGATGCAATTAAAATTAGTGGAAAAAGTTTACAGAGAAATAGGGTATTTGCAGTTTCAAGGCATCTTCCCCTATGTTTATTAATCACAATGGGAAACAATTTTACAGTGCAGAAATGTGACGGGCACTACTTTAAGCAATCTAGATTAACGTTATCAATAAGATGTACCGACAGGATATACACCCCGATATGATGCTCCAAGACGGGCCCAACAGCACCGAATGGTATTCTTGCCAAAACTGCATTAACACTTACAGTAGTAATTTTTGTAGCATGTCCCTTAACTTGGCTTTGTCTGACATTTTCTCTTAACAAACTGAGGTAAGGTAATTTTGTCACAGATCTGAGGAAACTAAGGAGACAAGACACCTAAATGCTGACATAGGAGCCTGAACTGGATCTTGGAACATAAAAAGAACATTAGTGGAGGAACAAAGTCTGTAGTTTAGTTAATATTACTGTATGATAATTTGCTGAATTTGCTAACTGTATTATGGTACTATAAGACATTAATACTAGGGAAGCTGGGTGAAGGGTATACAAAAATTCTCTGTACTATTTGTGCAATTATTTTTTTTTTTAAGATTTTATTTATTTATTAGACAGAGATAGAGATCGCCAGTGAGAGAGGGAACACAAGCAGGGGGAGTGGGAGAGGAAGAAGCAGGCTCCCAGCGGAGGAGCCTGACGTGGGGCTCGATCCCAGAACGCTGGCATCACGCCCTGAGCCGAAGGCAGACGCTTAACCACCGTGCCACCCAGGCGCCCCTTGTGCAATTATTCTTAGTCTAAAATTATTTCAAAATAAAAAGCTAAAAAGCCCAACCAACAAAAAAAGCTACTCTTGGTAAAACAGGAGGAGAACAGGTTCTTCCTCAACTCGATTAAAGCATGTACAAAACCTGTTAATATCAAAGGATAAATGTTTCTCCCTAAATACAAAACGAGGCAAGAATATTTGCACTAACCACCTCTATCCAGCACTGTGTTGATGGTCTTATCCAGTGCAATGAGGAAAGGGATAAAAGGAACACAGATTAGAGAGGGAGAAATAAAACTACATTCTTGGATAACATGACTGCATACATAGAAAATCCCAAAAGATTTACCATGAAACTACTACAATAAGTAAATTTAGTAAGGTCACAGGATGAAGTTATATACAATAATCAATTATTTTCCATACTAGACAAAACAACTGGAAAATTAAAAATTTTAAATTCCATTTATAATCACATCCCCAAACAGGAAATATTTAAAGATAAATTTAACATAATTTGTGTAAGGCCTACATGGTGAAAACCATAAAATGCTACAAGAAATAAAGGGAGGCCTAAATAAATAGAAAAACAGACCATGTTCCTGAGTTGGAAGATTTGCTATTGTTAACATGGCAATTCTCCCCAAATGGTTCTATAGATTCAATGTAATCCTATTTAAAATGCCAGCAGGCTTTTTCTTTTAACAAGCTGGTTGTAAAATTTATATGACAATGAAAGGACTTGGAAGAGCCAAACAATTCCGAAAATACAGAACAAAGTTTGAAAACCTGCATTACCTCATTTCAAGACTTAAAATAAAGCTACAGTAATCACAACAGTTAAGCTATTGGTGTAATGATGGACTATATAGGTCAATGGAACAGAACAGAGTTCAGAAATAAACCACGTAACATATGGTTAATTAATTCTCAACAAAAGGTGCCAACATAATTCAGTGGGGGAAAGGAGAGTCTTTTCAACAAATAGTGCTGAACAACACGATATCCATGTGATAAATAAATGAATCGACCTTAATTCAAACTAGACACAAAAATGAAGTAAAAATGCTAAGACCGTAAAGCTTCTGTTAGAAAACAAAGGGCAAAATATTTGCAAACTTAGGTCAAGATTTCTTACACTGAAAATAAATGAACCATAAAAGAAAAACTGATCAACTGGACTTAACCGAAATGTAAACCCTCTGCTCCTCTGGAGGTCACCATAATGAAAATGAAAAGGTTAAGTCACAGCCTCAAAGAAAATATCTGCAAAACCTCTGACAAAGAACTTGTATCCGGGATACAGAAAGAACTTTTAAAACTCAATAGTTAAGAAAAACAAAGCAAAACAAAACCCAATAGTAAAAAGACAGCCCAACTGAAAAATGGGCAAAATATATGAACAGCCATTTCACTAAAGATAAAGAAATGGCTGATAAGCACTTGAAAGGATGCTTATCGTTAGTTATCAGAGAAGGGCAAATTAAACCCACGATGAGTTACAATTAGACGTAATATTAGAATAGCTAAAAGAGAAGGATCGACAGTATCATCAAATGCCGGCAAGGATTTAAAGCAACTGCAACTCTCAATACGGATTGTCAGGAATGCAAACATGATAAAACAACTTAAAAATATCAGACAGTTTCCTATAAAATGAAACATAAACTTACATTTGCCTTAGAACCCAACAATACAACTCCTAGGTAATTACTCAAGAGAAATGAAAACATACAGCCACGTGAAATTTTGTCTATGGATGGTCATATCAGCTTTATTGGTAATAGCCCAAAACTAAAACATTAACTTCAATATCCACCAGTGGGTGAATATATAAACAAACTGAGGTTTATCACACAATGGAAATTATTCAGTGACAGAAAGGAACTGACTACTGATAACAAAAAACAAAAACAAATAGGTGAATCTTAGCAATACCATGTTAAGTGAAAGAAGTATACATCGTACGAATTCATTTATAGGAAATTCTGGAAAAGGTAAAATAATCCACAACAGCAGAAAGCAGGTAAGCAGTTGCCTGGGATTGGGGGACAGGAACTGACTACAAAAGGGCATAAAACTTCCCTGGGGTGACAGAAATGTTCTATATCTTAACTATAATGGGCAATTAAACAAGTGTGTGCGTGTGTGTGCGCGTACACACATACACATGTTTGTTAAAACTGTATCCTCTAAAAGTAAAGGATGAGAGTCAGATCGTAAAGGTTCTTTGAGGGGAAAAAAAAGAACTTTAAAATACAAAACTAATCCAGACAATTCTTTCAAAAAGGAAAATATAAAAGAGCAATGAAAAAGAATGGCTAAATAAAGGAAGAGAAATTAGTCTAACTAGCAACCAAAGAGCTCCCAGAAATGCATCTACACTACAGCCCAGTAAAAAACAAATAGCTATAAGCTTGACACCAGTTCACAGCATTTTTTTCTGACTGATGTACTGAAGAGACTCAGAAAGACGGTTCAAAAATGAAAGCTACTTTATCCACAGGAAGAGAAATTACTCTCTTTCCTAAGATAAATTGTTACAAGCTAACAACATTTACTTTTAAGACAAAAAGTATTAACGGGAACTGGTAAAAACAATTACGAAGTTGGGTTTTTTTTTTTTAAGTTTGGCATTCATTTATAAAAATTGTTTCAAGGCAAAAATATGTACTTTTGAAACAAGCTGTAGAAATTTACATTACCATAAAAAATGTTATGAAGAATCAAATAAAAAAAAATATAGGCTTCTAGCCTTTATAAAAGTCCAAAATATTGTACAAAATCAAACTAGTTACCTGAGTTATTGGGTATTAAAAACCTTTATCCATAAAAGATCAAAATAAAAAATACGATAGCAGCAAATCTGGCCTATTAATTACAAATGAACTATATAATCTATAATCACTACAGGTTTCTATAATCACTATAATTTAACTACTACTACTTTATGCTTCTTTTGCTTGGCTGTTTAATCTATGTTTTCTCCAAGGAAAATGTATTCCTTATATTTAAAAAAAAATCTATTACTGGAGAATTTTTGCCTATCTTGGCATAAACTTAAAAAAAATCAAAATATCAGTGTTACTGAGGGCACTGGGGAATGTTTACCTATATGCTACTAATGGGACTCTAGCAAACTTTTAGAGGGAAATTTGACAGTAATATAGCAAAAGCTTTACAAGTGAATATATTCCAATTCTAGGAATTTATCATAAGGAAATAATTATGGATACTTGTAAAGACTTCAATATGTATAATAATAAAAACTGAATATAATCCAAAAGGCCAACATTAGGGAAATGGTTACATCATGGTTTATCTGTATTATGAAACAGATGTAAAAACACATTATCAAATAACATGTAAAAGGCTCCCAATTTACTGATGAGTAAAAAACGGTTACAGAATCTGTACTAACGAGTGATTTGAATTGTCTCTTTTGTGTTATCTAAACTTTCTAAATTAAGTACTTTATTATAATGAGCACTTATAGCTTTTGTATGGAAAAAGTTCTGAAAAGATCTTGCCAATTCTTCCTTAAAGCGCTTAGCCAATGACAGAGATGACATTGAAAAAACAGAAAAAGTTTTCCATTTTATTTGTACACATAACATCCATGACTTTATGTTATCACCTAACAAATATTCATAATTTACACACAAAAGATCGATTTTTCCAAAATGTATTTGAAAGCTATGTTCTAATACTGTAAGCAATGACTGAGCCCTTATTTTCAGTCTCAACAACTTTCCTAATCTATCAGAAGCTCATATTCCATTCAACTCATCCTGCCTCAGTTTCTCTCTGGATAGAATGAGCACATATAAACTTTTTCACAATATTGAAAGGAACATATATAAAGTATATCACATGTAAAACAGAAAAATGGAAACACCTTTTGATTTCCAATCTTCTCATCATTTTTATAACCTAAATAATTTGTTATATGCCCCTGCACTGATGTATTTTTTCCTGTAAAATGGACAATATAAAACTCCTGATGGGTTTTCTTTGAATTATTAAAACAAATGTGAAACTGTAAAATTTCATATACAATTATAATAAGCAGTATGCTTTGAAATTATGAAATAAAGGATATTAATTTATATAATCACTCTGATACACTTTTCAGCAACAAATTCAGTAATTCAACTACTGCATTTCTAACTTAACATCTTTTTGAGGCAATAAATACAGAAACACTGATGCAATCTAATCTTTATTTTATGCTACTTGAGTATCTTATCCTTTAAATTTGCTCTGTAACTAAAGAATGTATTAATATAGCTCTGGATATAATGCAAAATTCTTTTTCTATGGTGGTTTTTATCAAATATAAAAAGAACTACCAAAGCTAGGAGTAAGTATGAACTAAAAATACTCTAGGAAAGACTGCCCCCTTGTGCCAATCAGTAACATTCAACAGCTTAAGAAAGAACACTAAGAACTATATCCAATACTAGAAGAATCCAGGCTTCTATTTTTTAATTTTTTTAATTAAAAAAAATTTTTTTTAGAACCCAGGCTTCTAAAAAGGTTTTGATTTTTCCATGTTCTGATTATAACAGCTTATATCTAAAGTAGTGATCTTTAAGCTCATAAGACATGCCTAATTTAGGACATTCAGCAGCAAATACCAACATAATTTGTAACATTTAATTATAATGGGTACTAGCCGCTCAAGGGCTTAGAGGCTAAACAGAGATAAGTAACCTTCTGACCCTTGAGTTCTACAGCAAAATACAGAGAAAATATTAAAGAAACCAATAGCTTGCAGGGAAAAACATACACAATAAAGGGATAGAATATGGTTAGTTGTTTTAAAACAAATATGTAGTTTATCCAAGTTTTTAGGCATTTTTCTTCTGAATTCTTAAGATAATAAGATAATTTCTTTGGATTTGAAGTATGGCCTATTACTCTTTATAAAGCTTCTTGGCATATGTAAGTGGTAACAGGCCATTCAAACAAATAAGTCATTATCAGCACCATTACTATTATTATTACTAATAGTAATGAGCGAACATATTAGAGGGCTAGACTTACTAAAGGAAAGAAACATAAGGCAATACAAGGTATAGATATATCACAAGTAACAATTAAGTGATGTGAATGCAGATTTTGGATATTCGACTGCATAATATCCTTCCTTATTAACAGCTGGAACAGTTACAATTCCATTTCCACCAAATCGGGTCATTAGGAGAATTAAATAAGTTAGCGCTGATAAAGCACCTGCTATAAAAAACCCCACAAAATGTTTGTTATGTCAATAAAGGAATTAGGAAGTATGGGAAGCTACACGGTATGTGTGTATACAATAATACCTACTTTCGAAGGTGGTCATGTTCTTTCAAAAATAGTTCAGTTCTTCTGTTGTTTACTCCAGACCCACTTTTATATGACCTGGAATAAAATAGAGAAAATTTAAGAACATTTTTGGCAGATACTGCAAAACACAAGTGACTGACTCTAGTAATAACCAAAGTAGACATACAGAGCCTCTCCATAGTTTTGAATGACCAGTTAAAATGTTTGATCATTTTCATATTCTAAAAATGACATCCATAATAAATAAATATAATTGCCTAATTTAGGGCTAATTGTTTATTATTTTTCACCAAAATAACCCAACATTTTAAACAGAGAAACCTTATTTGCCTTTGTCTATTATTATTATTTTTGTCTATTATTATCTCTTTATTTTCTCCAAGTGGACGTAAAAGTCTAAACTGATTACTACACAGCCCATGGGGTACGAAGCTACGGCCATGGAATGTTTTCCTTCACAATGGTATATGCGGTCTATTCACCAGAGCCTAGAGGGCTAAAATGAAGCTTAAGATCTGCTGATTTTGGCACACTTAAGGATTTCTATGTTGGCCTTAAGTGCACTAAAATTTACAAGAAAATGCTTTTTATCGTTACTATCAACACCTTCATGTTTCTGCTCTTTACTCACATTAAAGTAACAAGAACAAAATACAAAGTTCAAGAAACTGCACACATACTATAGTAAGACAAGAGAGGGTCACATTGATAAAACTGAACTACTGGCTGAGAGGCCATGCTGATTTGCAAAGCACAGAAGGAAAGAAAACCCCGGGAAAAGCAGCATGCGATAACCAAGACCACACAGGACTTGCAAGACAGATGATTTTTTTAAAGATTTTTATTTTTTATTTTTAAGTAATTGCCACACCCAATGTGGGGCTCGAACTCACAACCCCAAGATCAAGAGTCGCGCACTCCTCTGCCAGAGCCAGCCAGACACCTTGAAAACAGGTGATCTAGATTTAAATCTATACTCACATCATTTATTAGTCAGTTAACCTTAGACAAGTCTCTTAAGATCTAGTTTTATAAAATGGTACTAATAATTTCTATCTATACCAAATGATATGAAGCCAGAAAAGAGGTAATATATGGAAAAGCAGTGCACAATTGCAAAAAACTTTAAAATGTCAGTTATTATTACTATATCTCATCTCATTAATCGTATTCTACTCTGTATTATGTTAATTTGAACACGTCTTATTCCCCTCTAGCAACTAGATTATAAACTCCAGGAGGGCTGAGTTGGTCTTTTCATTTCTAGCTGCTACTGTGACTGATCCAGAGTCTTACTCATGGTTGGTAATCAGGAAATAGTTTAATGTATGGATGAACACGTTTCTTTAATGATTGTTTTTCAGAAAGCAAGTTATTACGGTGGGCTATATTCTAACAATTTCCACAAAATTGGGGGGAGCAAAATGCCTAAACATGAAAGGCTGTCCCCTACATTGGTTCTCAATGTATACCTAAAAATACATACATAAATAGTCTGTACAGATATTAAGCAAAAGACTTACATGTTCCTGAGAATTAAAAATATTACAAAATATCTAATTATGGCAAATATGTTGTTTTTCTACTCCTACATGTTTCACAAAGTACGTTAAGACTAAACATTAAAAAAACAGAACAGAGACAAACAATAAAAATTAATTTTCCAAGAGAATTTTTGGGGATAGGAACATAACTTTGATGGCTGGATAACTCTCAATTAGTTTTGAGCAAAAATTTTGAATGCAATGAATATGAAATTATTTCTGTTGCAAAACTTACTGTTGTAACAAAATAAAGGATCTCTAGAAAAATGTTTCTCAGTGTACACATGACACATATCAGTTTATGATATGGTAATGTATATCACAGATATGTTTATGAAACACAATAATTACTTATGAAACATAAGTATCATAAATTTATCACAAGTGAGACAATGACAGGCATCAACAGATGGTCCAAAAGTGGAAAGTCTTCAGTTTTAATTAGATGTCCAACGGATTTACCGTTTTCAGTTGTGAAAAACATTTAAAAAAAATTTTTTTAAAGATTTATTATTTGAGAGAGAGAGAGGGAGAGAGACAAACAGACTCTGTGCAGAGTGTGGAGCCCAATGGGGGCTTGATCCCATAATCCGAGATCATGACCTTAACTGAAATCAAGAGTTGGACGCTTAACCGACTGAGCCGCCAGGCGCCCCATGAAAACAATTTTAAATGTCCATATGAAACATTAGAATGCATTACTGAAGGTGAGGTAAAGGGATGGAAGAACAAATCTTTAAAATTACGGACTGAGATTAGCATAAAAACACTGGAGGTTCTTAAATAATTTGACATATGGCTATGAAGTCTGAATAGAACCTGGAAAGCACAGATATTTCAAATTCCAGAGAAATAAAGGATACTTTATATCTATCATATATATGTATACGATAGATATAGAATTACTCTGAAATACATATATATCTAACTGTTAAGGCAAGAAAGAGGGTAGGGGGATAGGTGGCAATCAGAAAGGGAAACACAGAGAGCTTCAGTTATTGGCAATATCATTATTAAGCTGGGTGGTAGGAGATCAGAGAAAAACTCATGAAGATAGCATCTCAGCTGGACTCTGAATTAACACAGTAAAGTCAAGGTTGGCAGGAGCCAATGATAAAACTAGGGGAAGCTGGAGAGAAGACCGCAAAGTAGGTTAGATTCAGCAATGTTTAAAGAACAGTGAAATGAGAATTTGAGAATTCTCTATAAAATGAGAATTAGAACCTTGAAATCTAAATCATGGTTTTGCTACTCAATTTACTGTTAATCACAGACACGCTCTAAATCTGAATAGACACCCTACAAAAGAACATAAAAGGTAACTTACTCAATATCCTTTCGTACTGATCCCATGAGATTCTCCCTTTCCCGTATTGCCATAAAGTTTGCTTTGGTTTTATGGAATTCATGCGTATAGTCCTGCAACAAATCAACATCCAATCTCAACATAAGCTCGTTACATATTTTCCTCTTATCTTATTGAACCAATTATGTATTGTCATATTATAAATTTACGTCAAGAACACTGCTATTTAAGAATCAAATAGTCAAGAAGTAAAAATAATATTATAATCCTTTTCCTGAAGAGTGACCAACCTCTTTCAAATGAAAACAATTCAGTGTTAGGGTAATAGTACGACTAAATCACTATCCTTCGTAACTTCTAGTACTTTGTCTTACGGGACAGAATTATGAGGAAAAAAATAACTTTAAAATAAAATGATTCCAAATAGTCTAGGATAAAACTTGAGGGGCTCTTTCTATTTATTAGTGTACACCCAATGGGGCTTATTTTCAAATTTCATCTTTTTGATGAAATTCCCACAGAAATTTAATTCCTAAACCTGTCAAAGCAAGAACAGAACCAAAAGAACTGTAAAGAACAAAACAGTCTTTAAATATTTTCCTTTCTTTTTCTATTACCATACTTTTAAGAGATTAAAGAATATTCATTACTTTTTAAAATTCAGAGATGTGTATAGAGAAGATGAAAATCATAATCCCATCTCCCAGAAAGCCCCTACTGCCCCTTTAAACACAGAAGTATAAATGAACACGGAGAGAATACTAAAAGAACACCAAAAGGAACAAGAATAAAAACCATCCTGCCCTACGGCTCATGACTATGATCACTCTCTTGTATTTTCTTTCAGGAGCTATGTTTCTGTGTATATAACTTCCTATTATTTCCCTCATTTATGCTAAAGAAATCAAACTATACAGTTGATCCTTGAACAACACAGAATTGAAATGCACGGGTCCACTTATATGTGGATTTTTCTTACAGTACAGTTCTTTAAATATATTTTTCTACCACTTTTAAATAACATCTCTTTTCCCTAGCTTACTTTATTGTAAGAATACCGTACGTAATATGTAAAACCTACAAAGTATGTGTTAACCAGCTGTTTATGTTAGGCTTCTGGTCAACAGTAGGCTATTAGGACTGAAGTTTTTAGGGGGTCAAAAGTTACAAGTAAATTTTCGACTGCACAGGAGTGGAGAAGCGGGGTGTGAGCACCCTTAATCCTCACATTGTTCAAGGGTCAGCTGTACTCTGCTATATACCTTCTTTTCAGTAGTTCATAAGGTATCAGGTAATCTTTTCATATTAACAAATAGAAATCTACATTCTTTTTCATAGCTGTATAGAATTCTACCTTATGATTGTCATAGTTCCATTCCAGTAAACATTTTAGTTACTTTTGCTGCTGTCTTAAAAAATGCTGTCTGAAAAATAAACATTCTTATATATATATATTTTACTGAACTTTTTTTTTTTAAGTGTATTTAAAGAGTAAATGCCTAACAGAAGGAGTGGATCAAAGAATCTTACATTTAAATTTCGACAGTGCTAAACTGCCTTCTAGAAAGACCACCAGTTTATGTTCCCAGCAACAGTGGATGAGGGCCCATTTTTCTGTATTCTTGTAATGTCCGACAGATGTTTCAGTATTTGTTATTCTGACAGGTGAAAAATCCTATCTCATTTTGATTTGTGTATTTTCCTTCTGGTGTGTGGCTGAACATCTTTTTATGGTTTTGAACATTTTCTGTAAACAGCCAGTTCGTATCCTTTGCCCATTTTCCTAGGTTATCTTTTTATTTCTATTATTTCTCTGTACATTAAGCAAATCAGACATTTGTTATAGTTTCTAGTTACTAGGTATAGTTTAGAAATGTATAATTTTTTAAAAAGATTTTATTTATTTGACACAGAGAGAGAGAGAGCGCACTAAGCAGGGGGAGAGGGAAAAGCAGGCTCCCCAGTGAGCAGAGAGCCTGACGTGGGGCTCGATCCCAAGACCCTGGGATCATGACCTGAACCAAAGGCAGATGATTAAAGGACTGAGCCACCCAGGCGCCCATAAAATGTATAATTTCTAAAATGTGTAATTCACCCATGCTTTATTCTGAACTTTTATAGTTTCTTTTTCTACATATAAATCTTTGATCCATTTGGAATTTATTCTGGATGTAAGGATTGAGATAGAAACTCGTTTGTTTTCTGTGTGCCCCCCCCCCATAATTAGCCAATTGTTACAGGTCTATTTAATTTATGATATCTCTTTTTCCCAATGATTTAAAATACCACCTTTAGGGGCACCTGGGTGGCTCAGTTGATTAAGCATCTGCCTTTGGCTCAGGGTATGATCCCAGGGTCCTGAGATGGAGCGCCCCTACTCAGTGGGGAGCCTGCTTCTCCCTCTCCCTCTGCTTCCCCTGCCTGTACTCTCTCTCTGTCAAATACATAAGTAAAATCTTAAAAAAAAAAAATCCTAAAAAAAACAAAATAAAATAAAATACCACCTTTATCAGAAACTTAATTTCCATGTGAACTCTGTTCTGTTGGTATATTTTTTTTTCCTCCAGAATCAAACTGTCTTAATTCTTCTAGCTTCTCTCTTTTTTTTTTTTTAAAGATTTTATTTATTTATTTGACAGAGATAGAGACAGCCAGCGAGAGAGGGAACACAAGCAGGGGGAGTGGGAGAGGAAGAAGCAGGCTCATAGCGGAGGAGCCTGATGTGGGGCTCGATCCCAGAACGCCGGGACCACGCCCTGAGCCGAAGGCAGACGCTTAACCGCTGTGCCACCCAGGCGCCCCTAATTCTTCTAGCTTCTTAACAGGTTTTAGTATCTGGTAGAACTAGGCATCCTTTACTACTTATCTTCATTTTCACATTTTTTTTTCTTGTTTACACTCATATGTCCGTGATTCCAAGTGAACTTTGATGTCATTTTGCCAATTAAAAAAAAAAAAGAAACAAAAACCTCTTTTTCCATTTGGAAGGCACTCAATCTATAGGTTGATTTAGAGAGAAATCTTCCTATGCAAAGGCAGAGTAATTCTTTCCTTTACTTAAATCTTCTTTTATTTTCTTCAGTAAAGTTTTACACATGCAAGTCCTATTCATCTTATTCAATTTATCCACAAGGATTTTAGTTTCTTCCACTATATTTTCTAACAGGTTATTGGTTATATGCAGGAAAATTACTTGCTTTAATACATTAATTTTGTAATCTATCATCTTACTTAATTTGTTTCTAATTTTTTTTAGTTGTTTTTCTTGGTTGTAGTAGATAAATAATCTTCACTGCTACATAATACAAGTTTTGCCTCTTCCTTGTCACCATTTAGATCTTGTTTATTTATATCTCTGTCTAACTGCACCGCCAAGAACTTCCAAAACAATAATAAACATCTGTGGTGATTGGGGATATCTTTATCTCGTTTCTTTCTTCAAGGGGAGCGCTTTCAGTGCTTTACCATTAAGCATCAGGCTAGCTTTAATATGATATACACATTTTTGCCTTAGGTAAATCAAGTATCCTCCTATTCCTATTTTTACAAGAGTTTTTCAAATTAGAAATGACTGCTGAATTTTTTCAGTATTAAAAACATTTGCCTTTCTATTTGTACTACTATATTTTTAACACATCTGTATGTAAATCTTTTAAGAGTTTGTTTCATTTTATTGGTACACTTTTAATATTTTCTCAAATAACATACTAAATATAGTAAATTACCTCCCTTCCACAATATCTTCAAAGCCTGATGAAAGTAACTCTAAACCACAATATTACAGTCTATGCATGACCACTGGCTATTTCATTGTTACTGCTAGCTAGCCAGGTCTCCCACAGTAGAAGTATATTTACCTAGTGATGAATATTATTCATTTTTACCAGGCAAAAGCAAGAGCTATCAGATATTTTCAGAATTTTATTACACCAAGGGAAAAAAAAAAAGGTAAAACAAGACAAATTTCTACAGCATAATATTTATTGTCTCAGAAGATTCTTCCCTTTATTCTCTTAAATACATGTATACACATTCTATTCAGGGATTAAAAAAAACCCACCCAATAACTTAAAAATCTCAAGCCCAATATATTACCTGCAATATATCTCTATGTCTCTGTAATGTATGCATCAGTGCTGCATTCAAAGACGGGACACCTGCACTGTTGGTATATTCTGCCATTTTATCATTTACTCCTGTAAGCTAAAAAGAAGAGGAAGAAAAAGAAAACCAATAAAAATATTTTAAAAAGCACTATAAAGAGATAAAAGTAAATTATCTGCCTGTATGCTCTTTCAGCTAACAGCAAAGCAAACAAAAAACCATCTCAAAACCAAAATCAAAATGACAGACAAGGATTCAGTATTTCCCCTCAAAAGTCCATAAAGCCTGAAATAATACCCATTAAGACCTGAGAATGGCTATCATCCAAATTCAAGGGGCCTGGGCAGGCACATATCTTGGATGAAAGGGTGATTTCAATAAACATGTCTGCGTTAATGTAATCTAGTATCATATCCAACAAGTGTTTAACACAGTTGACAAGTACTTACCCTTGCCAGAAGCTGTTCAATCTCAATTGCCATTGTTTCAAACATTCTGTCTTGGCTTGATCCATTTAAAAGGGGTGTTGTGTCAGAGCTAAAGAAAAGTTCCATTAAAGAGAATCCATTACTTAAACCTAATCCTTTATAAACATACTTAAAATAATATAGTAATTATTCTTAAATAGGTCAAGTGGAACCCCAGAGACATTCTCTGTTTAAGAAGCTGTAACTTTTACGGAAGTTCTCCTATAAAGATCACATACATTTTAAATATTAAATTCAGTATAAAATATAATTTTTTTTTTCTGAGACAGCCCATGCACACACGTGGTGGGGGACAGGCAGCGAGGGGCAAAGGGAGGGAGAGAATCTTAAGCAGGCTCCACACCCAGTATGGAGCCTGACACAGGGCTCGATCTCATGGGCTGAGATCACGACTTGAGCCAAAATCAAGAGTTGAATGCTTAACTGACCCAAGTACTCCCAGGAGGAAATATAATTGTATGTAAGTCCTTTCCGAACTTTAATACGTATATCTAACCTTAAAAATGTAAAGAAATCCCGAATGCTTGTTTATTATTTCCTAAATGAAAGTAACTTAAGCAACGGCAGTGCCCAATTAAAGGCTGAATCTAAAAGAACAAATTATGTGAAACAAAACCATGGAACTAAGTAGTACTACATATAAAAGGAGGCATAAAAGGTATTACGGATTATGTTATGGGATCTGTGAGGCATAGTTTAAATTTTTACTCCAAAGCAATAATGGTTCTTCAGATTAAGTTCTCTCTACTTTCCTTGACTATTACCAAAAAGAAATAAAATGGAGATTTACATAATCTACAGACTGGATACCTAGTTATTAAGTAATCAGGAACTGGCTTTAAGTCTAATACAGGTAGCCATGTCCAGCAGGGAAGTTTCAGTACCAACTCTCTACATTTCCACTTATATTATGCAATTGTTTCAGTTTTTTTTGTTTTTTTTACAAAAATGTGAACTGTCTTCTAATCTGAATAGTCAGTCAAAAGTCTAACTTTTTACAAGTGAAACTTAGGTTTGACAGATTCAAATTCTAAAACCAGATGTCCAGAAAATTTGTCTTGCCTCTTCTGAAAAAACCACTAACGTTCATTCAGTCCCCAACTGTATGCATTATCACGTGAGCAGCTCAATAGAGATCTCAGTTACACTGAACACAGATAAGTAGCCAGGCAATGACAATGCTCTTCAATCTTACTGAAGACTTTGTCCTGCCCTGTGACAGTGCTTGGGTGTGGTGAATGAAAATAGATTAAATCATCAGTTTAACATAAAAAAAAAAAACAAAAACAAAACCCACTTCAGCTACTATTTCTCTTCTCCACGTACAACTTCACAGCAATAGTAATGGGCAACGAAATAACCAAAGAGTAGCTAATAAAAAGGATTTTTACTTTAAGATGTTTAATTAGGTCCAAATTTTTATTTCTTCTTAAAACATTTCAAGTTACTGGCCTTAAAATATGTCCAAATATCTAGTTCTTTATATGTCAGAGCCAACCCAAAGTTCTGTGGTTATCTCTTAGAATGTACCCAGGCCCCCCCCCCCCCCCGATACATGAAAAAGAACAATAGGCCAACGAATGTGAGCTCCATGAAGAGGGAAACTGCCTGTTCACATATATATGGCAAGCACCTAGAATACTGCCTGGCACATGGTAGATACTCACTCATTAAATACATGAATGAATGGGGAGACAATCTCTATATTCACCATTCTCAGAAGATACGAGTCCAGGGAAATGGTCAAAAACTCCTTCTCCACATTACTACAATCAGTTAAACTGAATTCATTTTATAGGTACATGATGATTCATAGACCATAAAGTTCTCAAAATACAGAAAGTAAAAAAAAGTTACTCCTAAATGAAAAATTCTGGTCATCACTGAGATTATTCATTATGATATGCTTTCAACCTGGGCAATAACGAAACACTTTAGAATATACACTGGATCTTGATCCTCATGGCCTCAGGTTTCTTACTGAAGGGAGAGTTGGGCTGTAGAAATCGACAAAGTCAGTCCCAATTTGTCATAGAATTTCTTAGGAAATGATTTCAATATAGTTTTCCCTTTAAAGGAGTCATAAAAGTATTAAGATCATGAAGCACAGAAAATATAGAAAAAGCATCATGTAATTGTGTCTCCTGACAATTCAGAGTTTTAAAATTGTATACCCACTGGCATAGTCAAGTGGGAGACTTAAATTCAGTAAAAATGCTTTCCAGTGATAAAATTAAGTTCACACATACAAAAGAACCTTCCACATTTTACGTGCTAAATAAAGGTAAGCCCAAAACAACGTACCGCAGTCAAAGCTATGTGATGTGCCAACAGCTTACTTTTAGTATCTATAGTCAATACCTTGGCCTTGCTATCTTTAATTCTTTAATAATGTGCCCTTATTAAAAAGAAGCAGTATTTTGGCTACGGTGGTGAAATGAATCTTTTATTGGAATGTTCATAGACAGGTTTAGAGCACAGGCTCTGGAGACAGAAAAACCTGGGTCCAAAACCATGCTCAATTTTTATTGTTTTATTATTAGCTGGAAAAAAAAAATCCCATCCACTGCCAACCTTCAAAAAAGTATATGAAATAAAGAAAACAACTAACAACTATGCAACCAGCAATTCCACTGCTAGATATACAACATTTTTATAGGTAAAAATGCTCCTAGCAGCCTTCATATAAAACGCTTAAAACAGTACCTGATATGTAATGAACACTGTGGTAGCTATTAAACTTATTATTAATTAGCAAAAATTAGAAACAACGTCCATCTACAGATTACAACACACAACTATACATTCACAATATGATACTATATGTAGCAAATGATATACCGCAATTAAATGTATCCAAAGCTTAATCACAAAGATAATGTTAAACAAAAAGCAAGTTGCAAAATAACCATAGTAAGATACTATAAATTGTTTAGGAACCAAATTTATGTAGTAAAAACACAAGGAGATTATGGGGAGGCAGAAAATGGGATACTGATAACTGGTATCAACTGAACTAATAATGATTATTTCTTAAAGAGGGAGACAGGCACGAGGACCCATTATTCTTTATACTTTTCTAAGTGTCTTAAATATTTCCTAATTTTTTAAAAATAAGTGGATGGCCTAATGTGAGCATAAGATTCAAAGATAAGATTACATTTTCCATATGTTCAATACGGTAGTATTCTGGTTTCTCAAAAAAGAACCAAAATTAAAAAGAGCTTGGATGATTAATAGTGAGGATACACACTGCATTAGATTCATTCTAAAACACCAGAATAGCAGTATGTATACTTAACATTTGAGTAGTTTCTCATATCCAGTTAGCAACCAGGAGATATAAGAAATACAACATGGGCAAATCAACCATATTTCCTTACACTGGCTGTACTAGAAACTTACCTCTGATACACTCATTCTTAAGCCTTAGCATTGCCTCCTGACACCACCACAGCCTTTGCCTAAGGAACCCAAATGAATGCTAGTCTCAAGAATTAAGAAGAATTTTTTAAAAAATCACTAAAATATAAACAATAACAACAACAACAAAAAACCAAACAAAAATTCACCAACAGACCAAGTTACAGAGTTACATATTTTAAGGTTTATTTTCTAATGCTTCTAAAACATTCTATGATTTAAGGCATAAGAGACAGAATCTGGTAGTACCTATACCTGTCGCGTCTTCCGTCTCGGGCACTGCTGTGACTGTAACTTGTACATAGTTTACTGAAGGAAACCAGTTTCAGGTCAAGTTCATTTTCCAGCTGTCGAGCCTGTTTCCTGAGATCTTTAACAAAAATTTAAAAGTAATTAAACACAGAGTCCCTCAGCAGACATAAAAATCATAAAACTATTCTGAAAAAAACAAACTATGAAAATAATCATATACTGATCTAGATTCCCCATAAAGAAAAGTGTTAAAAGGAGAAAGCCAAAGACTTACCCAGAAAAGCAAACTGTCTCTTATTTAAACTTCAGATGGGTCAAGAAGGGGAGAAACAGTGGGAGGTGGAAAATTTCACCTGTATTCCAAAGATAGCTAGACAACAAATGTTGTTCTAACATCTCTGAAATTATTTCTGTAACAATGTCTAAAATTTTATAATTTAGGGGAAAACAGAAGAGAATACAAATCATAAAGAAACTGAGTATGGTTTATGACCAGCATTATATCAACTTATCAACTAACTTCTAAAAAAGAAACCATCACTGTTTCTGACAGAGATTTTCCTATCTCTTTATATTCCAAAGCTTATGAAATTCTTAGTAGAATGACTCAGTAACTGAAGCTTAAAGAAAAAATAATCATTAACAAAGGATTAAAAATTGGTCTTTCAATAAGTTTACTGAAAGAAATTTAGAGACACTTAAATAAATAATAAACAATGTGACTAATAAGGTCAAATATAAGTATGACAAAATAAGGACCTAGGTTTTAAAAGAACAGAAGCAAACAGAAACCCTGGTATAGTAGTTTGGCCTAGTGGTTGAGGGAGAGACGCCCCAGAAGGGAAACCTACATCTAGAGAGGAGTGAGTACTCTTATTCATGGTGAAGTGGGCATCAAAATAAAAGAGCCAAAATTTAGAAAGGAATATTTTAAGGATCTCACCTTTCAGGAATAAGGATTACAAAACATTATTTCAATATATTTATCAGCAACCCGAAGTAGGAAGCAGTATAATATAGTAGAGCATATTTTGCCAGAGATGACCAAGTTTCAGAATCTTAGCTCACCCTTATGTTCTGAGATTCTGAGAACTGACTCTGAGATTTACTGAAAATCTACTTAACCTATGAACCTCCACTTTTTTAAAAAAAGATTTATTTATTTGAGAGAGAGCACGGGCACAAGCATGAGCAGGGGGAGGGGCAGAAGGAGAGGGACAGAAATCCTTAAGCTGACTCCCCCATGAGCTCCAAGCCTGACACAGGGCTGGATCCCTGGACCCTACCTCCAGGGTTTTTCTAGGCATTAGTAACCATGTGCTTAAAGCACAGAGTAGGTTGTCAATAATAAGCTGCTATAATTATTATAGCAGGGTGCTTCAAAAAACTATAGCCTAATGACTAGTGTTAAAGATACCAACAGCCACTTGTACATAATTTTAAAATATTTTCTATCTAGTACACATTTCAAATAGGCATTTAAATGCATGTTTTAAACTATAGTCATGGTTCTCTGTAACTAGTAACTGTCTTCCCTAGTAGAAAACATCAAATAAAAGCAGTCTGAAAGTATAACAAACAAGTATGGATGAACTTAGAATTAAGCTCTTAGACCAAGGGGCTGATAGTGACAATACTGTTACTTGTGGTTTCCAAGAGGCTTCGGAGAGTAGTTTCTATTGAAATAACGCAAACAGACAATTGAAAGAAAAAGATGAGCCTTCTCTGATCGTCATCATAGTCCAGGAGTGAATTTTACATGAGCCCACTTTATCGGAACATCTTTTCAGTAATTAAATAAACGTACTTGTCAAATCACAAGACGGTTTTTTAGGAAGAAGAGGTATAGCAATTCACACTGGTTCTCTCAACGTTTTCTTTTTAACAAAACTCATCTCCACAGCAGAGGGCAAAGTTATTTCCTCTGTTTTCAAACGGGACTCGACACCCAAGCCTCGAAGCCCCAGCCTGAAGCTGCCAAGGGGACCCAGTAGGAGACACTTCGTTCATGTAACTTCCCTCGATGGACCGGACTGACAAGTTCCTTCTTTCCCTTATTCTACTCAATTGTCCAACAGTAACCTCAACTCTTAAAACGCTGACTCTTCCAGCCTCCCGGGCTCGGGAGATTCTCGTTCAAAACTCGTCTCCTCTCAGAGTTCGTGCCCCAAACCCCTTCGTCCAAGTTCGCTTAGCCCCTCAACCCAGTTCTCCTCCAGTGACTCAGGACTCTCTTCCTCTCCATCGCCGCTCAGCTCTCTCCGCTGAACCCCTGCTCCAGGTCTTGCTGCCTCTTGGGTCAGCCCCCTGCCCCAGACCATTCGGTCTCTTCAGTCCCCAGGCCCGGGGCTCCTACTAGACAAGCCCCACCCGTCGGCTCGGCCGCTCCCGAGGCCCGGCTCTTCCCTCTGCCGCCTCCCCCAGGACCTGTCCCCACCCAGCCCTTCTGCCTCTTGGCGAGACCCACACGGAAGCCTCGCCCTCACCTTCCCAATAATTGCTGGTTCCTGCAGCCATCTTTGTTGTCCAACGTCAGTCGGGATAGGAGAGTAGAGGCGCAGCGAGCCAGAGAATTACCTCCGCACCTTCTTCCGCCCGGCGCCAGGGCCGATGGGATACGTGAGCTTCCACAGACACCGCCACCTGGCGGTCAATTGATCATTTTACAGCTTTTGAGCGGTGGGACTGAAAACCTAGACAAACACCTGAGTGTTTGTCCTAGTGGTGTCCGCATCCTCTCTCGGCTCCCCAAGCCTGCATCATCGCCCTCAATTCGGCTTATCCCCTCTCTCAGCAGGGACCTGCTTGGCTGAGAAGAAAGTCATTGTCAGACACAATTCCCCGTTTCCCTCACCTTTTCTCAATGTGTGTCTTCAGCCAACCTCGGGCTCCTTTCTTCCCAAGACCAAGCCTTTCATCCTGAAGTGTGGGCTGACAGCTTCCATGTACCTCGTCCTGGCCCCCTCAACCTGTTAGAATCAGCTGTCCAAAGCCACCCATATAGATACATAAATTATCACAGTCGGCTTGTGTCCACATTTTACTAGTTCTAGTACAATGTAGAAAAGTTACCTCCTGTAAAGGTGTTTAAATCATACCTCTTTACCCACTCCCATTTATAACTGTCTTTAAGATTTCCTCTACATTCATTGAGAACCACACCAGATAATGTTATCATTTTTGTTTCGACTGTCAAACGTAATTTATAGAATTCAAAAGCAGAAGGAAAGCCGACTGTATTTACCCATATTTTACACTTCCATTTTTTTTCTTCATTCCCGATGTTCCAAGCATCATTTGTTCATCATTTCCCTTCTGTTTCGAGAACGTCGTTTAGCCTTTTTTTTTTTTTTTAAGATTTTATTTATTTATTTAACACAGATAGAGACAGCCAGCGAGAGAGGGAACACAAGCAGGGGGAGTGGGAGAGGAAGAAGCAGGCTCATAGCGGAGAAGCCTGATGCGGGGCTCGATTCCATAACGCTGGGATCACGCCCTGAGCCGAAGGCAGACGCCCAACCGCTGTGCCACCCAGGCGCCCCTCGTTTAGCCATTTTTAAAAGAGTAGGTCAGCTGGAGACAAATTTTACTAGTTTTCCTACTTTTGATGATGTCTTGATTTCCTCTTCACTCCTGAAAGATATTGTTGCCAGAAATAGAATCTGAGGTTCACATTTTTTTTTTCTTCAGCGCTAGAAAAATGTGCCCCGTCCTCCTGTCCTCCACAGTTCTGATGAGAAATTGGCTGTTCTTTGAATTGTTTTTCCACTATAGCTAAGGTATCTTTTCTCTCTGCTTCCGAAACTTTTTCTTTACTTTTCAGAAAGTTAAGATGTGCCTTAGTGTGGATTTCTTTGGTTTTATCCTGTTTGGGATTCGCTCAGCTTCTTGAACGTTAGGTTTGTGTCATTTGCCAAATTTGGGGAATTTTCGGCCATTGTTTCTTCTAATACTTTTTCTGCCCCATACTCTTTTTCTTCTCCCTCTGGAACTCTGATGACACAAGTGCTAGATCTTTTGTTAGAGTCCTACATATCCCTGAGGCTCTCCTAATTTTTTTCAGTCAGTTTTCTGTTATTCAGATTGGGTAATTTCTACGTTCAGTCTTCAAATTCACGGACAGGCGTATCTTTCCTCTCTCCCCTCCATTCTGCTATTGAGCCCATCCACTGAGTCTTTAATTTCAATTATTGTATTTTTCAGATCTAAAATTTCCATTTGGTTCCTCGTATCTTCTATTTCTTTGCTGAGATTATTTTTATCATTTGTTCTAAGTTTATTTGTAATTGCTCATTAAAATATTTTTATTATGTTCTTGTCAGATAATTCCAACATCTGTGTCATCTTCATATTGGCAACTGTTCATTGTCTTTTTTTCCTTCAAGTTGAAATTTCCTGGGTCCTTGGTATAATGAATGATTTTTAACTTGAGTCCTGGATATTTTAAGGTATTGTAAGATCCTGGATATTTAAATCTTCTGTTTAAGCAGAAATCCTCTGACATTGTGCTGGTGGGGGTGCTTGGGAACTGCCTTGTTGCTACAAGGGTGAAGTAGAGAAGTTCAGCTTCTCCCCTGGCCTCTGTTGATAACCCAGGTGGTGTTTGGGGGTGCCTTGTTACTCTTCTCCAGATGGCCTCCACTGACACCATAAGAGGGGGCCTCACAACCACTGTGTTGTGATGGAGGTCCTGGCTCTCTACCTGCGCCTTCAAAAAAAATTATTTCAGAGTTGGGGGGTGAGGGGCAGAGGGAAAGGGAGAGTAAGAGGGGAAGCAGATTCTCCTCTAAGCGCAGTTTCTGAGGTGGGCTTGATCTCCCGACTTGGAGATCGTGACCTGAATGGAAACCAAGAGTCTGAAGCTCAACCAACTGAGCCACCCAAGTCCCTTGACCTGGGCCTTCTTTGACCCACCCACCACCCTGGCTTCTTTAAAGCCAAGGAGGGTGGAATCTACGCTCCCAGCTCAGCCATTGCTGTAAGGGGTAGAGATGGGCATCAATTTTCTTGGTAGCATTTGGCTGTAGTGCAATTATTGTCTAGAACAATTCCATATTGGTAGGCTGCCCCTTTCTGTGTCCCTTGGTTACAGAAGTATTTTCTTCTGGGGCGCCTAGGTGGCTCAGTCGTTAAGCGTCTGCCTTCGGCTCAGGGCGTGATTCCAGGACCCTGGGATCGAGCCCCGTATCAGGCTCCCTGCTCCGCTGGGAAGCCTGCTTCTTCCTCTCCTACTCCCCCTGCTTGTGTTCCCTCTCTCACTGGCTGTCTCTCTCTCTGTCAAATAAATAAATAAAATCTTTATTAAAAAAAGAAGTATTTTCTTCTGGGCTTTTTGTGTCTGTGCCCTTTGACATCTCTGGATTGCCAGCTTCTCCATTATGAGATATATAATGCAACACCCACTTTAGGATATATGAGGAAGAAAACCCAAGGAATTCACCACATATCATTCCTTTGATCCTGAGGTCCCTAACTGGTCTGCATTCTTCTTTCCATCATCCTGAGTCTTATTTGTTTGTATACGATACATGAGGTTTTTTTGCTCTGCTTAGTGGGAGGAATAGAAGAGAGATACATCTACTCCATTTTATCTGGAATCAAAAGCCTCCACTTACTTTTTAATAGATTTTAATTCTTTGCTAAAATTCTTCATCTTTTCTTTTTGAATTTATTCATTGCCATTATTTAAAAGTTTCTGATTGATAAATGAAAAGTCTGTAACTCCCATGGGACTGTTTCTATTTCTCTTCCTTGATCTCTGATCTTTTGATATTGTCTTTTGACAATAAAAATAACTTTCGATTGGATGCTGTATATTATAAATTAAATTTGTAGTGATCATCTGAGGCTTCGGATGATATCTTCCTCCAGAGACAGTTCACTGCTGCTTCGTGCAGGCAGTTCAGGTCGTGGGCCGCCAGCTTACTCTGGTACAGGGTGGGACTAATAGCACGGATTCTGGGTTTGTAAAGATTTGCCCGTCCCTGATGAGCCCTTACCTCTAATATGTAGCCACTCAAGCGTCCTACCTGAAAGCCTGTTGAACAGTGCCCCCTTCCTTGATAGATGCTAAATTTGTATTTTCCCCGACCCAATGATACTGCCTACAGCTTCTGCTTGAGTTCTCTGCCTCTCGACTGACCTGCTACTAGGGATCTCTCTCAGTCATCGGTTATGAAACAACAAAAGCCTCAAGGTGAAACTTCACTATCATGTTCACCCCTGAATTCCCTTTGCTCTAGTATCTTAACCCCGTAAGTCCTTGTTATTGTAACAGTCCTTCAATCCTTCAGACAAGTATTTTGTTTTGCTTTTAAATCCACCTTTTCTAATTGTTCTTGATGGGTAGGTCTTTTTGTTTCAAGCCAATTCACCCACAGCTGGAAGTAGAACCGAATTATCTTATTATTTCTAATTTACCGGTAGGTTATTTTGTATTTTTCACATGCATAATTAAATCTGCAAGTGATGACGAATTTGCTTTTTCCTTGTCAATATCCGTATCTGTTATTTATATTTTCAGGCTTCATGGCTGAGGTCTCTTCCATCAATCTAGCGAGATTCAAGCACTTTAGTGGTTTTTTTGTGGGTTTGTTTTAATAATAGGGAGGGGTTGTAAGTACTCCAATTTTGCAATACTCATTTATCTTGCAAGACTCTTAAAATTTTCCTCTTTGCTGCTTTTCTTTCTCATCATCTGATTGTCAAAGGGTGCTTCTCCTTTCTTTTTCACTTTTTCTTTCACCAGAAGCTATGTTTCAGTGCTATCCTTTTAAATCATGCCTACCCCCTTTGGATTGTGCTCTTTGAAGCCCCTTCCCTATAGTTTGTGCTCTGATCTACTTGGATGTTTTTAAAGATTTTTATTTATTTATTCGACAGAGACAGAGACAGCCAGCGAGAGAGGGAACACAAGCAGGGGGAGTGGGAGAGGAAGAAGCAGGCTCATAGCAGAAGAGCCTGATGTGGGGCTCGATCCCAGAACGCCGGGATCATGCCCTGAGCCGAAGGCAGACGCTTAATCGCTGTGCCACCCAGGCGCCCCTACTTGGATGTTTTTAGACTTAGACTGAAGATGGACTTGGTCTTTCTTTTCTTTTCCTTCCTTCCTTCCTTCCTTCCTTCCTTCCTTCCTTCCTTCCTTCCTTCCTTCCTTCCTTCCTTCCTTTTTCTTTTTCTTTTTCTTTCTTTCTTTCTTTCTTTCGTTCTTTCGTTCTTTCGTTCTTTCGTTCTTTCTTTCCTTCTTCATTTGACAGAGAGATAGAGACAGTCAGCGAGAGAGGGAACACAAGCAGGGGGAGTGAGAGAGGAAGAAGCAGGCTCCCAGCGGAGGAGCCTGATGTGGGGCTCAATCCTAGGACTCTGGGATCACGCCCTGAGCCGAAGGCAGCCGCTTAACGACTGAGCCACCCAGGCGCCCCTGGACTTGGTCTTTCTGGCAGTAGTTACAGACTAACGTCTGCAGTGCCCTTGCACATGCATCCTCCTTCTGTCTTTCTTGTAGTGAATCTCCGTCTGCCTTTGCTCCACAAAGCCTTGCACCGGGGTGGTGCTGGGGCAGGCATAGGAGAGTACATGCTGAGATCTGGTGATTTTTCTCATTTTATTCAGGTAGTTTGATGTTTCAAAATTCTCTGACTTCAAGTTACACTGAGAGTGTGGCTTTTGTGCAGGTTTACTTTTTCCTTCTTGTTCTTTGCATTATTTTGCTATGAAATATTGGGAAACAGGTAGCTTCGGTTGCCACCAATGACTAGAGTTACCTGGAAGTTCACCTTTATTCTTGAACAGTATGTTCAATATAGAATTCTATGTTGGAAGCTATTTAATGTTTTACCCAGCACTTTCAAAGTACTATTTTTACTGTACTCTGGTTTCCATGGTTGGCAGTGAGTCTAAACTTTTAGTTTAATGGCTAATTTTTTGAAGTTAATTTTCTCTCTGACTTTTTTTTTCTTCTGTCTTTGGTGCTCAGCAGCTTCACTGATGGGTCTAGGTCTCGGTGTTCACTTTTTCTTACTTAGATTGAGTTTCTTTAATCTATAAATACCATTTATCAATTTGGGAAAATTCTGCATCATTGCCTCAAAATAGTTTCTTATGCTCCATTCTTTCTCTTCTACAACTCTAATGATTAAACATGTATTAGTCTTATGTTAAGTTCATACTTTTACCGTCACCTTCTTATTTTCTACCTTTGTCTCTGCGCTGCATAAGAGAGTTTCCTTGGGTCTATTTTTAAGTTCGCTGCTTCTCTGTGTCCAATCTGCCATTGTAAATGTGCATTCTAATTTCTGTACTTTCATTTCTGGAAGTCGTATTAATTTATAGTTTCCTGTGATAGTCTCAGGCTTATCTTTTATTCTTTGAAAACAGTAAGTATATTTGTTTTACAGTGTCTGATAATGTCAAAACCTGAAACCAGTATGGGACTTTTTCTGCTTTCTTACTGGTGGTGTCTTATTTCTCTGCATGCTTGGTTAACCATCTTTGCCTGTGTTTGGTCATTGCAAAGTCATGAGGTCTCCACCAATCTAGGATGGAAATACCTTCCACTAGAGAAGAACTGAGTTTAACTCAGTTACCTAGAGGTGTCACTACATGGCTCGACGCCTGGATCACCTAGGCTATGCTGTGTCCAGTCCCTTTCAAATGTGTTCCATTCAAGTCCTGCT
>NW_024424897.1:42845478-42888301 GCF_017311325.1 Ursus maritimus | reverse complement strand
AAATAGAAAACTATATACACAATCCTTCCCATTGCCCTCCCAACACTAACATCCTCCAATTAAAAACCCAGTAGCCAACTCTGTATTATCTTCGCAACTTCTCTGTAAATCTAAAACTATTCTAAAATTATTTTCTAGGAAAATCCAGTTGTCCGATTCAGCCATTACCATAATCAGCCCACTTGCCACCTATTCCATCCCCTATCTTTAGGATCAATTCTTATGGGCATCTCCCATCTTTCAAATGCTAAATCAAAAGCCTGTTTGATCTTGAACAACTCTACTGTAATCATACTATACCTAGTGACAATAATAATCATAAACATTAGAATAACTTCAAATACTCAAAAACAGTAATGGTTCAGATCTAGCAATCTAGATCTCTCCCCATGACCCCGTTGCTTTGGCTCAGTCTCAAAGACAATCACAGAATATAATCCATGTTATAACAATTTCTATTTGATCTGCAATCTCTTTCTACATGTCCCATCCTAAATTTCTCCACCTGCTGCTACTATTCTCCACCTACAACTTTGATTGCATCACAGCCTCTTTATATTGCTTGTAATTGAATCCATAAATTGTCTTTGCTGAATTTGAGGTGTCCGTCTCAATATACAGCCACTTCCAATTACTACACTTTCAATCTTCTCACTCTTCTGGCTTTAATCTTGTCCAGGCTGGCCTCTACACTTGGACAACTTTCTGCTCCAATTCTTGCTTGCCTTGTCTACGTTTGTTTATACAGCTAATAGGGAATAGGATTCCATCCGACTCCAGAAAAAATGCAGAAGAAATAACATGCTTGTTTTTAACATTCTACTGATTAATGTAGGTGGAAATTGTGATATTAAAGTTAAAGTTGGGGGGCGCCTGGGTGGCACAGCTGTTAAGCGCCTGCCTTCAGCTCAGGGCGTGATCCCGGCGTTATGGGATCGAGCCCCACATCGGGCTCCTCCGCTAGGAGCCTGCTTCTTCCTCTCCCACTCCCCCTGCTTGTGTTCCCTCTCTCGCTGGCTGTCTCTATCTCTGTCAAATAAATAAATAAATAAAATCTTTAAAGTTAAAGTTGGGCTTTATATGCTGATTTCATTGCTTTTAAATTGTGGGTAATAGCTGAGGTATTTATCTGAGGTCTGCCATAAACAGCATACAATCAGTTGGCCTTCTAGTGCAAGTGAGAATAAGAGATGAAGCCCTAACACAACAGCATGTATTCATCACTGAAGACTGTTAGCACTGAGCATCATGAGTAATCACTGAGAACAATCAGCTTCTAGAAACCTGAAAAATGAAACATGATTGATAGATCACCATTTCTTATACAAACCAAAAGGTTCTTGATCAGTTATCAGAACACTCCTGTCAAAAATTCAGGAAAATATTTGAAACATTGAGGGGAAAAGAACCGTTATTACTATTCAGACTTCCCGCCGCAGGTAAGTAAGGCTCTTTTCCCTGAACAGGCATAAATACAACCTAATTTCATTTAAAAACAAGTATGAAGCATTTGGCACAATTTAAAAAACTTTACTGCCATGCTATAGACAATCTATGGGACTACATAATGGAAAATTTCATAGGTTTTTGTTTTGTTTTTTTTGTTTAGTATTCGTGTGTAGGGATTTCTTCTAAATTAAAATGACCACCTGTAAACAGGTCTTTGTTCATATATTTGATACAATACCTTTCTTTCTTCTTTCAAAAGATCAGAAAACAGCAAATGAAGGAAAATGATGCTGGTTACCACGGGCATTATTCAATCCTGAGTCAAGTATTACGTCAATACAATCCTATTGGGTATTACTCCTTAACTGGTAGAGAAAGTAAGACTTAGAGAATGTGAAGAAACCTGTGCAATGTGAGGTCACATAGGAAGCAAGTGGCAGAGCCGAGAGTCAATCACAGGTTGGTCCAACTCCAATGTCTGTGTTTGAATCTCCATGTTACACTTCCCCTACAGCAGGGATTTTCTTTCTAGAGGAACCAGCCACTATGGAAGTATGGCTTATTCTCACTTTTATTTCTCTGGTCTGGTCTATGAATTCCTTGTCAGCAGAGCCCACCTTTTTACATAACTTTGCTTTCCCTGTTCCTACTGGACCAGCAGTAACAGCAAATCATTGCTGAATGAAAGGGGATGGTGAATTCATCACCACTGTGCCTAAAGTGGCAGGACATATTATAGCATGTGGCTTATTTGGGAAAAAGGACAATTTTTAACAAACACGTTTGAACTGTGCACATACACTTTTCAGTGGCCAGTTTTGTGGTGTTTGTTGTGGAGTGACTGGACATGCATCAGTCTAGCTGAGCCACAAACAGAAAGGAGAACTCTGGCTACTATATGATGTGATTATCTCAGAAACAGTTTTTTTTTTTTTTTTGAGTCAATTCATGAAGACAAAAACACTCTACAGGTGACACTCTGTATTCCTAGCCTGGTACTATTTTCCCCCTAGTATAGGTAGGAAAACGAGAATACATAACTTTCAAATCGAGACAATAATTTTTTCTGATCTATTGCTTTTGAGAAAAGATTATGAGACAAAACACAAAGAAAGACAAACATCATAAAATAACTTTTATACAGGATTAGATCTGTTTACATATAAAAAAACAGAAAGGACCTTGTTACAATTAGATTTCACATAAATTACACAGATTGACTTTTTAAAACTACTATTCAACTTCATTTAAAGTCCCTTTTAAAAATTTCATTTTGAAGGCACAGTGCATGAAATAAACCAAAGACTGAAGCACTTGAGATGAATGAGTGTTGGGCACCTCATATAAATAGCTATAGAATTGTTCTGGAGCCTGGGAATGCCACTCTGAAAAAATGGAGAGGTGAAAAGTTGATTTTTACTCTGAGCATAAAAAAATACCATTATGTCATACCTCCAGAAAATCTGCAGCATGGCCAGCACAGGATGTAACTAGTACATTCATGTTACGCCATTTATAAAAGTCATAATCAGACATATTTACATAATTTATATCCAATTGCCTTAAAATGATAGCCTATTTTCAAATTTCATAATATGTTCTGTCTAATCAAAATCAACTAGGACAATATTCTGAAAATCAAGTGGAATATTAATTAATTATTGCTAAGGATTGGAGAAACGGGTTCTGGGAGATATTTCTTTATGAACTGGAAATTCAAGTTTAATTGACATTAATCAAGGGCCCTAATCACCCCCAAAGAATCTGCTATAGTCCAAACAAATCAGAAACCCAAAGAGTTACCAAAAGTTGCCAGGTGGAAAGTCACCGAACATCAACCACAGTGGCATTTTTTGTAGTAACAATAAATTGCTATTTTTAAAAACAATTCTACCAGAGAACCATAGGCAGGGCACCATCACAGCATTCATAACCAAGAAGCTTTTAATACAGCAGGGACAAAACCTGGCAACAAGTGCATTTCTGTCAACAAGAAGAGTAAACTACTTACTATTGAGAATAAATGGAAATGGAGGAGCAGATCATGGTTACTGAGTAACCTGGTATTAGCTCAGAAACACAATAAGCTCAGGCATAAGAACTACCTTTTATTTATTTGTCAACTCATCATTAAGTTCAATATTCATTAATCAGCAAATCCCATCCAGGTGAAAGTTACCAAAGATTAACCAATCAATCACACTGGGCCAAATATACATTATGTGTCCTTTCTGGAGGATGACAAAGTCCCAAAACAAATTCCCTCCAACGAGAATTGCAAGCATTCCTCAACTGGACGGGATCCCAAACACTAAGCAAGTGTTCAGCAAAATACATCAAAACCAAAAGGTCTTTTCATCTGAAATTAACTTGAGTTCATCTTATCGAACTGCATAATCCGTAAAAGTACATTTACACAGGCAGACACTTTGAAAATTACCTACTCAATCACTTCGCTTTTATTAAGGAGCTGGAAGGGAAGAAGGCTTACAAACTGATCACCAGGACAAAAAACATGCCTTGTGAGTAAAGAAAGGCACAACTCAGATTTGGGCAAACTTCTTAATACTGTGATACTTACTTGCCTCCATGACTCCAAGCAAATGGGAAGTCTCTAGGAGAAACACTGAAGAAATGCATTCCCCATTCCATATGGCTTCAATGCCTTAAGCAGTTAATGTGGTCTAAGATTAGATCCACAAATAAATGACAAAGCAGGGCTGAGAACACAATCTTAGTAGTCATGATCCTATACATTCATGTTCATAGCTAATACAGGCTGAGGAGGTCTTATATTCCAGAGCAATGCATGATTTAGAAATCCATTAAAGATTCAAGATTTATAGCAGAATTTGGTTTTACTTTCAGGAAAAATTACTAAAAGAACTATTGTATGTTCATTTCTAAAAAAAATTGTGTACATGCTTAAAGGCATGGACTCTAGCCACTGTGATGAACAGTTACAGACATGGCTCATTCAAAAGAGAAACGAATGTAAAAGGCACCCTCTAGTGAAGACCAATGCTAATAAAGTAAAGGCTGTCACATCAACTTTGTTTCATTTCTACCTGCAATGTCCCAAGCAGGGCCGGCCACTCAGGCCCTTTATTGTTTTTGACTTTGCACTCTTAAAAGTAAAGCTAAAAAGAGCAGTGCCACCACATCACCCCCTTAAAGAAAATGTAAAGTATTATTAGAAGACATTAAATCATGTATATTTCATTAAGTATTAGCTGCGTATGTGGTGGGGTGAGGTGGGTGGCAAGGGCTCAAAATTTAGAGTTGTTAATAAAAGGATTAATGTCAGAATGGCTTAACCTTGAACCACCCAAATTTATCACAGATACTCATTAACACATGTCATGACCTCATTATTCCTGCTAAACCAAATCTCTTTATATAAAGCCACTTTGGGCGCATTCCTCACAAAACCTGGAATGACCTACATGGGTGGTAAACCACTCCGTCTGAAGGCTTTGGGATGACTGATACATTAATGGATAGAGAATACAATTTGAAAAGATGAGAGCAAGTTTTTTGATCCCCTGATTTAGTACAAATTCAGCAGCAACTTAGCCATTAAAAACATTCAAAGGTATTAAACCATTAGATCATTGGTAAGACTCATACTTACAAAAAGCATTAATTCCATTGAAAAGCATGATATGACAGACACAGTAAAATGCAAATCTTTCAGGTCTCTGCAATAACCTGAGTGGCAGTGAAGATGACACTTTCTCACCACAGTGTTATAGCACACGGAAGTCCATAGTTTACATTTTTTTTAATGGAGGGAGCCATATTTAAATGTTTTCAATTGAACTTTTAACAAAACTGGTTGATCAAAAAGAGACTGTCAAATAAAACATTAGGACAAAGAACCCAATCACTTGCAGAGGCCTATATGAATAAGACTGGCCAAGCTATTTCAATAACAGTAGGATATCCATAGGCTTGAACTGGAGCATGAATGTAGATATTTTGTGTTCAAATGTCGGTTAAAGAATGTGCAAGTAGGTCTCTTCCACACTTCCAGATATTTTCAGTAGAATTCAGATCTTGTACATTGCCGGGTCATCTGAAAGCCATAAGTGTACAACACAGAAAAAGGTTCAAATTGAGGAAATATTAGAGAATTAGGCATTCCTAGAATAAACTAGTGCTTCACAGATAAAAAGCAGCAGCACCTGTGGGATTTTTACCAAGTTGAAAGAGATGCAACACGAGTTTTAGCTTTTGGTAGATCTCCCTCTCAGTTCTATTCAAATGGACATTTAGATCTTTTACAACGAAGTCAACAAGTTCTCCCTTAAAATGGGGGTATTTAGAACTTTGCTAAACCTTACAAGAGAGGTAGTGAAATCCTGCTTAGAGCATAGCCCACCAGTTCTGATCTAACCTTGGAACAAGCAGCAAGCCAAATGCGGAAGCCCATTTATTCATTTCCTAATGTTATATATGTATTTAAAAATCAATTCAGCCTCCATTAAACCTGAATGATAAGAGAAACTCCAGCTATTTAATAACTAGAGAAAAGTACTTCTCAGTAGGTTGAGAAAACCTTGAGTTTTTAAAGCTTTATGTCAGATTCTGACTGCTGTCCCTGCCTAAATGTTTCTGGATTCTTTTGGCCATTTAAAATAAAGAAAAAAAGCTAAAGCCACTAGTAAACACCTGATGTGTAAAATATAACATCCACTAGTTGGCTTTATGCAGTTATAACATAAGCTCCAAACAGCTCATCTTAAATTAAAAAGAAAAACAAAGTGGCTGTCCCATCTCTGCTGCATAAATAGAAAGCAGATCTTTTTTTTTTTTTTTAAAGGTAAGAGTACTTAAAGGAGGGGAAGTTCAAAACTGCCAGCCAAATTCACAGAGGATACAAATTTAGCAAGTTAACTTCCCAAAGCTCTTTGAAGAAGCAAGAGAGTCTCTCTTCTTAATGCAGTGTCTCCCAAAAGGAACTGTAATTTTGCTTGGTACTTATGCTGGGAGATGTGCGAAGTCTCTGTTTCAATGTTTGCTAGAATATAACGTTTCCTCTTCAGTGTCCGTTTCATCCTGGAACTCATGGCTTAAGAGGGACTTCTTGGAGCCTGTTGACATCATGCGAATTTCATCTTCATACTCATCGTGATGCTGCCTGAGCCGATGAAAGCCATCCTTGTGTCTGTTAGACTTGATTGAGCAGATGCACCAAATAATGCAAGCTGTTAGGATCAAGGCCGACATGGTGGCACCTGCCAAACAAAATCGTCATGTGAGTGGTGTTCCACTTTAAGAATCTAAATAAGCGGCTTACAATAACACCTTTTATGAGACGCCCTTTATTTTATTTTTATTTCATGCACTCAGAAACTACCTTTTATTATTACACAGGCAGTACATGTATCCTATGCAAAATTAGAAAAATACAGATCGGCAAAAACACCAAAACCCCAAACCAAATCAGCACATCACATCTCCGTTAACCAGAGATCATTTTTAACAACTCTCGTGAACATTCTTCCAGAGCTTTCTTCGTGCATGTGTATGTATATGCATATTTTTCTTTTTCCACAATGAAACCGAACTGTCTACCATTCTACAACTGCCTCTGTATCAGTGACTTCTCCTGATCCTTTCCAGCAAATTTTACCTCATCCCAAGCGTCTCATTTATGTAAAGCATTTATACATAGGTTAACAAAATAAGAGTCTTAGTAACAGAAAATAATAAAATCATAATAAAAATTAAGTTCATGACAGCAAATGGGTGGGAAGGCCAGATTTAAACCACTGGTGACTCCTAGCTCCTATGTTTTAACCACTAAGTCATTCACACTTTATCTGGTTCAAGCTAATAACTTTAAACACTCCACAACAGACTCTATGATTTGACTATGTTTCCAATATACCATTTAACTAAGAATCTGTCCCCCACACACCCTATAATAAAACTTGGTTATTTTGGGTCAAGTCCAAATTGCACTTAGAAATGAACCGAGGTTCTCTGTGTCAAAAAGATACAATACAGCAGAGTATTTATTATTTTACCATATATTTTTTTTCTTTCTAACCTTTCAGTAATTCAAGCTATGGCACAAGTTAATCCTGGAGAAAACAGGTATTTCCTCCCTCCATGATCTTAAAAAAACAGAATATAAGTCAAAGTCCAAAGGACTTATGATCTAATATAAAACAAATTATTCATTCAGTCAACAACTCTTCATCAAGACCCACTACATGCCAGCCGTGGTCCTAGGTGCTAGAGATATAAACTCCCTATTCTCTCAGAGCCTTTACGTTTTAGTGGGAAAGATCAAATATAGACAAGTAAGAGACTAAATATATAATATAATGTCAAGTGGTAATAAGTTCTGTAATAAAAAAAAGTGGGGTGGAGAGAGTGACAAGGGTGCTATTTTAGCTAGGGTGATCAACGAAGGCCTCTCTGTGGAGGTGACACTTGAGTACAGACCTGAAAACGTGAGGGAGCAAGCCATGAGAACATATGGGAGACCAACGTTCCAGGAAAATCCCCAAAAAATGTTCAGATAAAGAGATATTGGAAGAAAAAGGATTAGCTTCAGGTGATTGGGGAGGCGACCCATTCTCAAACTGAAATGTCAAAACTGGTTTTATTTATTTTTTATTTTTTTCAGATTTTTATTTAAATTTTATTATTTTATATTTATTTATTATATATTTTATATTTATTTATTATATATTTATATTTATATATTTATATTTATTATTTTATATTTTATTTATTTATTTAACTCTAAAGAAAAAAAATTTCTTTACCTGATACAGTTACCACAAGCTCCCTTGGCAAACCAAATATCCGGTTATCTGTGTCAAAGACTATTACCACAGAACTAGCTGCATCATGATGCACAAAGACCTGGAGGGATAAAGTGCAAGAATTATGAAAAAGTTTACTTTTCCTACAACATACAACTTTTCATACAATTTAAAGTGCAATATAGGGGGGCGTCTGGGTGGCACTGTGCTTAAAGCGTCTGCCTTCGGCTCAGGGCGTGATCCCGGCGTTACGGGATCGAGCCCCACATCAGGCTTCTCGGCTATGAGCCTGTTTCTTCCTCTCCCACTCCCCCTGCTTGTGTTCCCTCTCTCACTGGCTTTCTCTATCTCTGTCAAATAAATAAATAAAATCTTAAAAAAAAAAAATAAAGTGCAATATAAGTACAAGAACATAAAGTACAAGAATTGTGAAAAAGTTTGCTTTTCATACAATATACTTAAGGTATATTGTATCCCAGAAATATTCCTAAGGCCTTTATACTAAACCAAGGAGATGAGTCACTGTCCTCGGAAGTATACAAAATACTATAAAAATTTCCCTTTCGTTGCTGAAGGGCAGAAAGGTAACAAGATATCATAACCAAGAGTTGGTTACACAGTTTATGTCTTTACTCCTCACAAGAGTTTCAGAGTAAAACGGAAGTACTACTAAGAGTAAGAATTTACAGGCTACTGCTCAATTTGAGTTTCTTACCTGGGAATGTTGTTGCTGATACCCGTCAGCGATGGCATTGATGTTATGGACGCCTGGGGCTAACAGCACATGGAAATAACCTCCTTCTTTTGTGTGTACCTTTATTCCTTCATTGAGTACAATGACTGCTTTAGAAATTGGCTTTCCAGTCTTATCTTTAACAAAACCATGGACTCCCTTGTGAACCTGAAAAAAATATTCAAAATACAAATTTATGTTTCCAGAAATTCTCGAGGCAATAGCTTGAGGCATGACAAAAACAAACAAAGCAACAACAAAACCCCCCATAAAACTGGCTTGTTGGTCCTTCCCCACTGACTCTCTGGCCGCATTTGCTACTCATTCCTTGCTTCCGAGCACAGAGGTGAACTAAGGGAAAAGAGAACTCTGATACGGTCACAGCCTAAATTAGGACCCAAACCTTCTGATGGCTTGAAGATTTACTTTCCACCACAGTACCCTGTCTCTGCATGATATTCAAATGAAAAATGTGCAACATCTCACAGGGTTAAATTACCTCAATTAGAGCAGATTCCAGACATGTGCAGTCATGGCGCCTATTTAGGTGATATAAATTCAACAAAACTCTTTCTATATATATTTTTAAAAACAATATCAATTACTAGTAAAAGATTAAGAAAATGTTTTGATAAAGCTTTTCATTGAACATATTCCTGGGAGTCTGCTTCTGGTTAAAAGGGAAAGGCTCACCTCCACCAACATGCTAAGAAGAGACTTCTTATTTTCTGCCCACAAGGAAGGCAGCTGTGCTGCACTGGGAAAGTAGCAGCAGCTTGTGTATACTGTGATTTCCGGACAGTGGCCATAGGTGACACTGTAATCCTGGAATATAAAATTCAAAACAAATGTAGAAAAATTAATAAAAGTAAGAATGAGGTTATGTAATCAACGAATGGGACAGAAAGAAAACCTGGGTGATACAGACAAAGACTCTGTAAAGCATTTTATAGCAAATAGAAATAAACTGCTCAGTATTACGATCAGTCGTGAACACGGCTGTTGCGAAGAGAGTCCTTGAGACGAGGGCCTAGGTCTAATTCAGTTCTGTATCTCCAGTGCTTGCCACGGTGCCTGGCAGGTAGGGGACTTACTGGGGTTTGTTGAATAAATGACTGAATAAATAAGTGTATGCGGACGGCCAGCTTCCCTCTCAACTTCAGAACTTCATCGCTGTTCTTGGAGCTTGGAGGCAGGAGCACGAGCACTTGTCCTCTGCTACCTTCACCCTGCTGGTGACAGCAGCCACTGCTTCCCAGACAGTAATTCTCCAGGCACAGGAACTGCTTGTGTGGACAGGTTCCAAAACCTAACTTATCACCTTTCCCCCCCCAAACCTGTCTTTTTTCCTTATTCAGTTAACGGTATTTACTCATGTTCTCACGCAGACACAAAATCTCGTCTCTGAATTCAGTTTCTCACCATCAACCATAATTTGCCAAATCCTGTCATTTCCACCTCTGCAATATCTCTGTAACTTCATCCCTTGACTCCATTCCCATTGTCACCTCCCTAATCCAGGCCCTCATTATTTCTTGTCCCCATTTCTGTCCCCTGTTTCTGTCCCCACCAGTCTCACTGCACCAGAGTCTCTCCTTTCTCCCGACTATCTTAACCCGCTGCTATGAGATTAATTTTTCCATAGCACAGTTCCGATCACGTTACTATACACCTGCTCAGAACCTCCAGTGGCTTCCCATTCCTTACTAAAACAAAGTATTCAGAGTCCCAAACTCTCTTTCCATTCTTGTCTTCTGCTGCTCTCCATTACACCTCCTGTTCTAATTAACGAGACTGCTTACTGACCTCTGCCCATACTGCTTCCTCTTTCTGGAATGTTGTGCTTCACCATCTCTACATCCCAAATGCCATTTCCTCTATGAAGAGAAGACTATATCTTTGAATGTAGGTAATCTTTTCTGTCTTTAATTTCTCATGGCACACTAAGAGTTGCTCTCTCTGAGGCCAAAGCAATTAATTCTGTAACATAGTTATTTGTAAATGGGATAGGCAATATATTTTATTTATCACTAGTGGAGCCTCACACACAGTAAGTTCTTAGTAAATAAAGGAGGGAAGGCAGGCAGAGATGAGAATGAAGTCAAATTTCTAGTTGCATATGTTAATGAAATGATGAGCTAACCACCCATCTGCTAACAGCTCCTTACTAATTTGAAGTGGATGGATACCCAATTAAAATACCATCAGAAAGAAATTAAAGAAGACTTAAGTAATTAGAAAGACGTAACTGAGTTCATGTATAGGAAGACAATACTACTGAGATGTCAATATAACCCAAAGTGATCTACGGATTCAACACAACTCTTAACAGAATTCCAACAGCGTTTTTTGAAAAGAAAGAAAGGCCAATCCACAATTCAAATGGAACTGCAAGGAGCCCTGAAAAGACAAAAACAACCTGGAAAAATAAAAAGGTTGGAGTACTCACACTTATTAATTTCAAAACTTACTACAAAGCTACGGCAATCAAAACAGGGATATTGGGAGAAGAATAAAGACCAAAGAAACAGAATTGAGAGTCCAGAAATAAACCCATACATCTATGCTCAATTGATTTTTGACAAGGGTGCCAAGACCATTCAATGGGGGAAAGAACAGTCTTTTCAACAAATGGTACTTGGACAATTAGATTTCCACATGCAAAAAAACCAAAGTTGAACTCCTACTTCCCACCACATATAAAAATCAACTTAAGATGTATCAACGACCTAAATACAAGAGCTAAATCCATAAAACTCATAGAAGAAAACATGGAGATAAATATTCATGACCTTGGACTTGTCTATGAATTCTTAGATATGACCACAAGAGCATGAGCAGCAAAAGAAAAAACAGATAAATTTGACTTCATCAAAATTAAAAAGTTTTGTGCATCAAAGAGTATTACTAAAAAAGTGAAATGACAACCTACATACTGGGAGAAACTACTGGCAAATCAAAAAAATGATAAGTGTTTAGCATCCAGAATAAATAAAGAATTCTTACAACCCAACAACAAAAAGAAAGCAACCCAATTTAAAAATAGGCAATGGAATAAAAAAAATAAATAAACAAAATAGGCAATAGAGAAACAGACATTTCTCTAATGAAAATATACAAATGGTCAATAAGCACATGAAAAGATGCTCAACATTATTAGTCTTTAGAGAAATGCAAATCAAAACTACAATGAAGTAGCACTTCACACCTGTGAGGATGGCTATAATTTAGAAAAAAAAAAAAAAACGAAAATAACTAGTGTTGGGGAGGACGTGGAGAAATCAGAACCCTCGTACATTGTTGGTGGGAATGTAAAACAGTTTAGCTGCTGTGAAAAACAGTCTGTTGGTTCCTCAAAAAGTTAAACATAGAATTTGGACATGACCAGCAATTCTCCAGCTAGGTATGCACCCCCGAAGAATTGAAAACAAGGGTTCAAACTTAACAATTGTACGCAAATGTTCATTGCCTGTTATTTTCAACAGCCAAAAGGTAGACAAGACTTAAGTGTCCACCAACAGATGAAATGATAAACAAAATGTGATATACATACAACAGCACATAATTCAGCCATAGAAAGGACTGGAGTACTGATACAGGCTAACAAAACAGATGAACCCTGAAAACATTATGCTAAGTGAAAGAAGCCAGGCACAAAAGGACAAATATTGTATGATTCCACTCACAAGAAATATCTAGAATAGGCAAAAACACAGACATAGAAAGTAGAGAGGTTACCAGGAATTGGGGGTTACCAGTGGAATGGGGAGTTATTGTTAGCAGACGCAGAGTTTCTGTTTGGGGTGATAAAAATGCTTTGGAAATAGATGGCTTAGAATAGTGATGATTGCACAACACTTCAACGTAATTAATGTCACTGAATTGTACAATTAAAAATGATTACAATGGCAAAAAAAAAAAAAAACAAAAAAAAATGCTGTCAGAGGTTGAAGGCTGTCTTGTCAAGAAAGCCATGAAGCAGGTGCCATTCACTTTGATTATATCAGAAAAGTCACTTATTCTGTCACTCAATGGCCAATAATTATAATCCTATTCTCACCGTATCCTAGAGAGCATACCTTCATGCTGCCCAGGTGACTATGCCATTCTGCTCCACGCATTACACCTCCTGGGATATTCTCATCTATAAAAGTATTGAGAGATACAGGATCAACAAGACCTTAAGGTAAGACACCCTCTACCCCCCAAAAGCAGCAACAATAACAAAGGGTATGGAAAATACCTACCTGATTTATTTGGGCAACTGGGCTGGCCCATGTGCATGGACGGATGATTATTTGCATAAAGAGATGCCAAATGCTTCAGAGTCTCTTTGTTTTCCACTATAAAAAGAAAAATTCAGAAGTCGGAGAAATCCAAAAGATTTTATTCCAAGTTCAATTTCATGGATACGAAAATCATCTTTCTCTCCTTCTAGTAAATTCTGTACCCCACCAAAGTCTATTGAGGAGTTATTACAATTAACCACATTGTTCTGTTCAGCTCAGGATAATCAGGCAGAGAAGATACACATCTTCCTTATATTAAAAGGTAACAATGGTTAGATTACACGAGAGGCTACCGCACTAAAATACAAACTTGCTTTGGGATGTTTTTACTACATTTTAGGGCAACTGTGGCCTAAAAACAATATTTCTTATAAGCTGCATTGAAAACAACACAAACTATCTCCATATACAAAGGTCCCAGAGAGATTCGACAAGCAATTGTTAATCTCATCTAACGGTCAACCTGTCAGTCAAGGTTTAAAGCAGGGGAGGGCAATTCTGTATTGTTAATATTTGGTTACATATAATAATGAGTTTCTTGAGGTAGGCATTATGTTTTATTCACTTTTGTCTACAGACATAATAATTGTTCAATAAATGCTTGGGAACTAAATTGAACAAATGTGACAAGATGGCTACACTCAATAAAGCTAGCTCATCGTTAGATCTGACCTCTCTCCTCCATGTAACTAAGCTGCTGATATATTACAATTTTCCTAGGTTGGTTATTTGCTCATGGAGTATGCTCAAACGCTCACGAGTTTAAAAGAATTTAGAAGGGACATTACCTAGTTGGAATTTCTATCTAAGCTTGAATAGTATACAATAAACTGACATTCTACACACCTGTTTGTACTGGTTTGTCATACGGGTATGTGACCAGCACTGAACCACCATCTAAAGCAACGGAAAGACTGAAGTCCTGTTTTTGAATCAAATTTTCAATGATGGCTTTAGTCTCAGGCTGGGAGGCATTATCTAAAAAATACAAAAGTCGAATATAAAATATCAAGTTTTAAAATTTTAGTATGAATAACTACGAAAACATTCTCTACATGAACACAATCAGAGGCTAATTTTAAAAATCTGTATATAAACACTTTATTACTCTGTAAGCCACTATCTATCTCAACAGCATGAAAGATACACTCTAGAAGGTAGATTGAGTTTTATATACTTCAGATGATGTGTAAAGGTTAATGATCTAAGCAAATTAAAGAAAATTCTTACTGGAAACAAAAAGGAATGGATATAGCCTCTTTTAAAAAATAATATCAAGAATATATAACCTATCTTTGAAAGAAAATAAAATTTTCAGAAATCATGATGTTTTCTGTAGTGCTTTTTGCAAGAGCAAAAAGTTAGAAAGAAACTAAATGTCCAATAGTAGGAAAATTGTTGAATAAACTTAGAGTACTAACAGCATACTAAGATGTCATTAACAAGAATATACTAGAGATTTATAAGTATTGAAATAGAAAGGTATCAGTGTTATACTCAATGAAAAAAGTTGCAGGACAATATGTATAGTTGATGTTCCTATTTAAGTCAATAAGAAAGACTCCTTCAAATCAACATACACATACAGCACATGTGCGCACGTGTATTTGACTACACGTGTATACGGGGGGGGGTAGAGAGAAAATATACCTATCTGTACGACTAGTGATGGAACCCCTCCAATATTATTGATTGAATTTCTAAGAAAAAAACTTGAATTACTTTTGCAAATGATAGAGGAGAAAAATTTGACAAGTTTCTAGCTTGTCACTTATACCTTATATGTACAATCTAGAAGGAAAGTAACCCCATTACTCATCTACACAATCTATCAATCTCCTAGTAAAGAAAAATAAAATTATCTGCAAAGTACTTTAATGGCCTAAAAATTAGGCTTACTTGTGAAGTCTGTATCCAAGTCTTTGCCACGAGCATTTGTTTGTCCTCTCTTTGAAGTACAGTCTTTCTCTTGTGCCCTCTCTCGCCCATCTGGATTCAGAGAAGGGACAATCACAATTCTAGTCCTGTCAACCAGCTAAAACAGAAGCAGAAATCAATTAGCTCTATGTGGAATCATAAGATACCCTCCCATGCCTCAAACAGAAAGTCTTTCTTGTTTTAAACAGATTTAAAAGGTAGGACTAAAAATAGATAGATAGATAGATAGATAGATAGATAGATAGATAGATAGATATTTAGAAAGAAAAGAAAGAAAATTCTCTGTTGCTCCAAATAAATTTAAAAAGAAATGAAAAACCACTACACAACTAATATTCCCAGAGACCTCCTGATGACTTACAAAGGCGTCAGAAACCATGGCAGGCTAAATCCAGCCAGCTGCTTGCTATTGTAAATAAAGTTTTTTTGGCACACAGCCATGCCCATACATATGACTGTTTCTGTGCTGCAATGGCAGAGCTGAATAGTTGCAACACGGAACAGCTGTTCCCCAAAGCCTAAAGTATATACTATTCGTCCCTTTATAGAAAACGTTTGCTGACCACTGGCTGAAACAAGTAATAATAGTTAGACTATATTCTCCAGATTAAAAACTGAAATGCATAGTCTAACAAGTATCAGTGTATGTCTGGAAACAATGAGACCAAAGAGTTGAAATCAGCAAAAAAAAAAAAAGTAGATATTTATTTTACTCATAATAATTTCTCCTCCGGGTAATCCATAGGCATCAATACCTACATATGTGGCATTAACTAATTTCTGATATACTTCATCCTATATATTTCTTTTTTTTTTTAAGATTTTATTTATTTATTTGACAGAGAGAGAGAGACAGCCAGCGAGAGAGGGAACACAAGCAGGGGGAGTGAGAGAGGAAGAAGCAAGCTACCAGCCGAGAAGCCTGATGTGGGGCTCGAACCCAGAACGCCGGGATCACGTCCTGAGCCAAAGGCAGGCGCTTAATGACTGCGCCACCCAGGTGCCCCCATCCTATATATTTCTGATAGTAAATCAGAATAAATGATCCCTGGCTTATTTATTCTGTTAAAATAGTCTATAGGTTGAAAATATTGGAGACCCTAAATTCATTGGTTCTTAACTTTCTCCCCTGAGAGAGAGACTTTTTTTCTAAAGTGTACACGTTTGGGCTTCGCTACAGGTCTCTGGGTATGTGTATATTTTCTTGAACTTGCCAGATAATTCTGACCGTTACTTATCTCAAAACAAATGTCAATCTAGAGTAAGATTGCTAGCTCAAGCCTAATTAGATCAAGTGAGGCAAATTCTCATAAACTAGAAGTTTTGAAATTCCTGGTAGGTATTTTACCTAGGACATACAATCTCTTATAACCATAATATCAGTAGGTAGCAATATGGTCAAATATTAGAATAACCTAAGGAGGTTTTAAAGGAATACTGATGTCTTGGGGATGGGGCCCAGGCATTCGTATTTTTAAAAACTTCCCAATGTTTCTAATGTGTGGGCAGGCTTGAGACCCAGTATCTTAGATACTGTCCCATTTTTTAAGAAAGGAACAAAAAAAAATGTCCTTGGGATACTCCTTACAACTCACATTAAGAAATCAATACAATTTGCTTTGCTGAAAATGGTAAAATAATTTTTGGTCAAGTCTGATTGAAGCTCATCGCACCTAATCCCTTAGGTGCTTTCTGATCCTAATCATGACATAAATTCTTCCCAAATGTCTTTTAGGGGACGCAGTATGGCACAACAAAACAGCATAGACTTTCAGTGAGACACACTTGGGTTTAAATCCCAGTTTTACCACATACTAGCTGTGTGACCGCCTGTAAGGTATCAAATATCTCTGCCTCAGTTTTTACATCTATCAAAAGAAGATAACAGAAATTGAGGATGACATTATGATACATGGAAGGTACTCGGTATAAGCACCTGACACACAGTAGGTATTAAACAAATATTAGTTCCTTTCCCCCTTCCTAAAGTCTATATAGACAGTGCCACTTAGCGAGTGCTCTAGCAGGATGCACGCTCTCTCCGTCCTTTCTCTAAGACGACACAGAACTAGGTTGTTAATCAGATACGACAAATTCTCTGGATCAAAGTCCTTTTCTGTAGTCATGGGTGGCTAAAGCAGACAACGCCATACTGCTTTTTCTAAAAATCTCTTAGCAGCCAAGATGTCCAATAATTTTGAACTATTTACATGAAAAGCTATTTGTCTTCCACTTCATTTTCAATATAGTATCCTAATTATAAGTAACTAGCAATTGGAATCCCTCAAGTTGGAATGTACAGAATGGTGAGTAAAGACTGGAATAGTAATCTGACTATTAAATAAAGGAATCAAGGATTGAATGTAAATCTTTAGTATTTTTTCTTCTATGCCTCCTAATTACACACAAAGAAATATAACAGAAAGACACTATTAACAATGAGTATAGAAAAAGATGGTCCATTTTTTTAAAAGTTTGTAATGCACTAAAAGTGCCTCTGTGTAAAATCCAACAGGAAATGAAAAGATTTTTTTAGAGTAAACTCTAGGCCCAACATGGGTCTTGAGCTCACAACCCTGAGATTAAGAGTTACGGGTTCTATCGACCAAGCCAGCCAGGTGCCCCTAAACATGTGTAATGGTGCATTGATCTCAGTGTGTGACTGGGCTTCTTCCTTCTAAAGCATGTCAAAACAGGCTATTCTCTTACTTGAGTAACAGCTGGGTTCTTTTTGTAGTTTAGGCAGAGAAATTCTGCCAGAGCCAAAAGTAGTTCAGTTCCGACTGGAGCATTTCCATGGATACCAGCCACAAAACGGATTTTTGGTTCTTCGGGCTCAGATATGTTGGGCTTATTGGAGATTTCGAGGGACCAAATGTGACGATACTCAGAGCTCTGCCCCAAACTTTCAAAAAATCAGAAACAAAAGGTCAGAAGTAATCAAGCATTATGTTAATGTTGACATACAGATTTTTTAAAAAGACATGAGAAAAAACATGAAAAGCCTTTAAAAGTCTTTAAAGAATGAATCCTTGGGTCAGAAAACCCTAAGAAACTTGGTTTGCCTTGACCAAGGAAAATCAAATACAAGTGAGATACTACCAGATTTAGGGAAGAGTATGATGTGGTTCACTATTCCTCCAAATTCAGTCACCCCCATACCATCGCCACCGTATTTGCACTACCTTCTATAATCTGTACTATTTAGCTAACTCATGTCTTCTAAATTAACTCACTTAAATTTTTTATTATGAAAAAATTTATATGTACACAAATGTACAGAACCTTACATTCTAAATGTAAATGAATTCACATAAATAAGAAACTCTATACTTTACTATAAATGCGATACCAGTATTGCAGCAAAAATCATTTAAAGTGCTGTGCTTGCCCACGAGCTCTGAGCTTAAGGCCTGCTTCTTTGAAACAAAGGGAGATTTACAAGAGTTATATAGAAAAAAAATATTAGCATTAAATTGAGAAGGGTTAGAACAGAAAAATTATTGGTTTCCCACGATTCTATTCAGTGCTACTTCATGCTCATTGGTGGACCACCTAAAACTGTCTTGTGTCTCACCACTGGCACGTGTTGCATATTTGGGGGAAGATATTTAACTAAGAAGTGCATCTTGAATTGGAAGGTTAAAAAAACCTTAAATGAACTAAGTAACAGATAGCAAAAATATTATCCAATTTTTCATTTATTTTAAAATAAGAAAGTCTGTAAGCTCTATACGGCACTAAGACGGACAATATTAAAACCTGAATTGGGTAGAATCAGTTGAGGAAGAGAGGTAATAGGTATTGCCAAAGCAAATACCACTCTTTGCATCTAGGAACATTATAAACCAGTATTTGAGAAGCTAAATGTACTGGTAAAATCAGAAGGACCAATGAAGAAAAGCACAGTAAAAACGTCCAAGTCTAGATAATGTCCCTTAGGTATGTAGTAGAGAACTATAATACAAGCTCAGGGAAAAATGTAGAGTGAAGTCCTCAGCAGGCAAACAGTAGGAATCAACAAATCAAGAAAGTAATTTTCGAGCAACTGTAACAAGACCTAAAGAAGATTTACAGTCAAACAGTGAAAGTGAGGCAGAGCAGCCACAGAAAGCAAAGATATAGGCTGGCTCAGCGTCAGTTTTACTTAAGCCGGTCTGCGTATTTTTACAGCACCCTCAACACGTACTGTCCCTAGGTCTTCAGGGAATAGCAACTGTGAATAGAGATGAGGGTGCAGAAAATGACAGCAACCAGGCTTCGTTTTCTAGTTGGAAAAAAAAAAAAAAAAGATCCCTGACAGGTGAGCTCACGGTTCCAAATCTGTCCCTTGCCCTCAGCAAAATAAAACAAACGAAGTAACAGTCAGGACATGAATGTGCAGCCGAGAAGTGGAGAGCGTTTTTAATTCAGTCGAAGTAATCATTAGGAAGAGTCATTTTACATTTCCAGGTGGCACAGACCATCCATTGCTAATTGAACAAGTAATTCTCCTCCAACGTTCCTCATAAAAGTTTCCAGAGTCGGTGTTAGAAAGCTCTCTAAGCAGTATCTGTTTCAAAATAAGTAAACTCCAATTCTCTCTATATGCAGCTCCCAAATAAATTACAAGAACCATTCAACACTGAATGGTTGAATGTAACTTCTTAAAAAAAAAAAAAAAAGGAAAGAAAGAAAGAAAGAAAAGCAGTGAGAGGGTGGCACTTACTTGGTGAGATTTGTGATGTGTGGGTAGTTCATCACGAGTCCTCTCAGAAACTCTGATAAGTCTTTGTATGAATGGTACCGATAGAGAGCCAGATTTGAGGAGGACCGTAACATGAGGCCTTCCAAGCCATTCTCAGCTGAAAGGTCTTTAATTAAAGCTTCAAACTCTTTAGTAGTTGGGTCACTGACATCATCAGTGTTGGTGCTATCCCCCTTTCCTTTCTTTGATTCATTGCTTGAATCTGCTGAAGATCGAACAAGTGTGAAGTTGACCTGAATAGCACCTTCACTCCTCACAGTCACATTCTTGGTCACTGGATTATACCTGTAATAAAGGGAGAGATGAGAGCCAGGCTTCTGCAGTGGGAGTACCCAGGCCTTGGGGAAACAGAAATCTGCAGAGGGTATGTGAATTCTTGAGATAAATCCTGTGACAGCCAAATATGTAACTTTGTGATAATTTATTGTTTGTTTTAAACGTTAACAAATAACAGACATGGGTAGACTGTAAAATGTGAATGAGTTTTTAAGATTAAATATATGACTCCAAAAGAAAGTTTGTATTTGCAGTAAATACCTCGTGTCTCCTGGATTCTGAGTTCACTTGTCTGTCATCAGGGTGCATGGTTGGAAAAATTTGAGAGGTACTAACTTAGGACGTTATCTACCAAATGCATGATTCCTGCTCTAGTTTTCAGATATCCTGCTGTTTTTGTTTTTCTAATACTATGGCAAAATGGAAGAAAAACAGAAAAGATCTCATTTCTCATTAGTGTGAAATTCTAACCATCCATTTTACAGACCATTAGATATTTGAAATACTTTTTTTTTTAAAGGTAGCAGTAACTATAAATGTTTTCATGTACTTATCCTTACTTCAATTTAATGTCCAAACTAACTCTTCAGAAATAAGATAGCCAGTAAGGGGGCGGGGGGCGGATATCCACTGGTAACATCTACGCTTATTAAAACACAAAAAAGAAAACTACAAGAGGGTAAAAATGATAAGTTTCAAGTTAAACAGTCAGGTGTTTTGTAAAGGATGGGGGGATAATTAAGTTTTTTTCCAAAGAAAAAAGTCATAAGTTCATTTTCGCTTTTTGAGTAAATATATCTTTGTAGAAATAAAACTTATAAAAAAGAGGAAAATTGCCTTAGAGAATTAGAAATAAGAAAGAACATTTCACCAAAGCAACAGCTCAACATAAGGCCATATATGAAAAACCCACAGCTAACATCATACTCAATGGCGAAAAGCTGAGAGCTTTTCCTCTAAGATCTGGAACAAGACAAGGATGTCCACTCTTGCCACTTTTATTCAACATAGAACTAGAAGTCCTAGCCACAGCAATCAGACAAACAAACAAAAGAAATAAGAGGCATCCATATTAGTAAAGAAGTTAAACTGTCACTATTTGCAGATGACATGATATTGTATACATAGAAATTCCTAACGGCTACCCCAAAATCTACTAGAAGTAATACACAAATTCAGTAAAGTTGCAGGATATAAAATACCCAGAAATCAGTAGCATTTCTATACATTAATAACAAAGTAGCAGAAAGAGAAATTAAGAAAATAACTCCATTTACAATTGCACCAAAAAGAATAAAACTTAACCAAAGAAGTGAAAGACCTTTACTCTGAAAACTATAAAACACTGATGAAAGATACTGAAGATGACACAAACTGAAAGATATTCCATACTCATGGAATGGAAGAATATTGTTAAAATGTCCATTCTACCTAAAGCAAACTACAAATTCAATGCAATCCCTATCAAAATACCAACAGCATTTTTCATAGAACTAGAATAAACAGTATTAAAATTTGTAGGACCACAGAAGACCCCGAATAGCCAAAACAATCTTGAAAAAGAAAAATAAATCTGGAGATATTACAATTCTAGATTTCAAGGTATACTGCAAAGTTGTAGTAATCAAAACAGTATAGTAGTGGCACAAAAACAGACACAGATCAATGGAATAGAATAGAGAACCCAGAAATAAATCCATACATATATTGTCAGTTAATCTATGACAAAAGAGGCAAGAATATATAAGGGAAAAGGTAGTCTCTTCAATAAATGGTGCTGGGAAGACTGGACAGCTACATGCGTAAGAATGAAACTGGACCACTTCCTTACAGCATACACACAAATAAACTCAAAATACACACATACACACAAATAAACTCCTTACACCATACACATAAACTCAAAATGGATGAAAGACCTAAATGTGAGACCTGAAACCATAAAAAAAATCCTAGAAGAGAACAGAGGTAGTAATTTTTCTTATATTGGCCATAGAAACATTTTTCTAGATATGTCTCCTAAGGCAAGGGAAACAAAAGCAAAAATAAATTATTGGGACTACATCAAAGCAAAATGCTTTTGCACAGTGAAGGAAATCATCAACAAAATAAAAAGGCAACCTACTGGATGAGAGAAGATATTTGCAAATGATATATCCAATAAGGGGTTAATATCACAAATATATGAAGAACTTCTACAACTTAACACCAAAAACCCCCTAACAATCTGATTAAAAATTGCCATAGGACCTGAACAGACATTTTCCCAGAGACGATATACAGATGGCCAACAGGCACATGAAAAGATGCTCAACATCACTGATCATCAGGGAAATGCAAATCAAAACCACGATGAGATACCATCTTACCCGTCAGAATAGCTAAAATCAAGAAGACAAGAAATAACAAGTGTTGGTGAGGAGGTGGAGAAAAAAGAACCCTTTTACACTGCTGATGGGAATGTAAACTGGCACAGCCACTGTGGAAAAATGTATGGAGGTTCCTTGAAAAATTAAAAATAGAAATACCCTATGATCCAATAATTCCGTTATTGGGTATTCACCCAAAGGAAACAGAAACAGTAAATCGAAAAGATACATACCACTATGCTTATTGCAGCATTAGTTACAATGGCCAAGATATGGAAACAACCTAAGTGTCCACCGATAGACCAATGGATAAAGAAGATGTGGTGTACATACACAATGGAATATTATGCAGCCATAAAAAGAATGAGATCGTGCCACTTGTCACAACATGGATGGACCTAGAGAGTATTATACTCAATGAAATAAGTCAGAATGAGAAAGGCGAATACCATGGGATTTCACTTAGATATGGAATCTCAGAAAAATGAATGAATGAATGAATGAATGAATGGAAAGCAGAAACAGATCCATAAATACAGAGGATAGTCTGACGGTTGCAGGGGGCAGGTGGGCAGAATGGGTGAAGGGGAGTGGAAGATAGACTTCCAGTTACAGAATGAATAAGTCACAGGAATGAAAGGTACAGACAGGAAATAACAGTCAAAGGTACTGTAACAGTGTTGTATGGTGACCGGTGGTAGCTGCACTTGTGGTGAGCAGAGCATAATGCATAGACTTGTTGAATCACTATGTTGTACACCTGAAACTAATGTAACGTTGTGTGTCAACTATACTCAAATTAAAAAAAATTTTTTAAATAAAAAAAAGAGAATGGTTTAGGTGAGGATAGAAAAAAAAAAAGAGTGTGAAAGGCTTTAAAAAGGAACAAATGTAAAGTGGTGATATTTATTGGACAACATGACTAGAAGTATGCAGCAGAACAGGAGTCCTTTTTCCCCAACTGAGAGGTACTTCCCAGAATTGTTACCAGTTAGTGAAGGAATCACTCACTACATCTTTACATCTGGACAGGGGCAGGGGACCTGAGAAGAGAAGGCCACTGTTCAAAGGGCAAAATTTCACAGATTTCTTAAATCTGATCATTTATATACTCATTTTATCACTAGAGGAGAATCAAATGTGTAACCAGTTCCAAACTTCCCAGCATTAAACTCAAGGTTGCTTGACTTCTCTAGGGCTTTCTGACAATAATCTTCTAGAATAGAACCATGTTTGTCTTTCTTCAAGCACTTAATATCAAAGTATTCAGTCACTCACCCTCGAGCAGACGCTGTGATTTTATAAGTTCCTGGAACCAAGAGACGCCAATAATCTCCAGTTTTGTAGGTAGTCACTGGGTGATTAATTTCAGCAACACTAATCGTGGCATTTAATATACCCCTGCCATCGGTGGCATCTAGGACAAATCCTTTGACACCCTGATGAACCTGGATAAAGTACAAGGATACCCAGATGTCAATGGTAAAGATCATCATCTAATTATTTTAGGAGCTCATCTCCGAAATAACAGATTGATAATAAAGTAAACATGTGGAACAAATAGGAATTTAGGAGTTGAGAGTAAAGCTAAATGTAAACACCCATTAAGCAAAATATTTTAGTTTCTGAAAGGTTAATTTTTCATAGCCTAGGTTTGTCTTTATCATGAGGAATATAATTAAGTCTGTATAAACTTTAGCACATCTGGCAATTTCAGCATATAGGACATTCTACAAGAAAATTGTCCTGCCCTATTTCTTCTCAAAGATTTTATTTATTTATTTATTTGACAAAGAGAGAGACAGCACAAGCAAGGGGAGCGGGAGAGGGAGAAGCAGGCTCCCCGCTGAGCAGGGAGCCCAATGAGGGTTTCGATCCCCAGACCCTGGGATCACGACCCGAGCCATAGGCAGCTGCTTAACCGACTCAACCACCTAGGCGCCCCCTGTCCTGCCCTCTTTAAAAGGGTAATGTCAGGGGTGTCTGGATGGCTCAGTAAGTTGAGCGTCTGACTCCTGATTTCAGCTCAGGTCAAGATCTCAGGATCAAGAGACTGAACCCTGCATCGAGCCCCATTTCGAGCCCCATGTTGGGGCTCCACACTCAGCAGGGAGTCTGCTTGAGATGCTTTCCTCTGCCTCTCCCCCTGCTTGCTCACACTCTCTTTCTCTCAAACAAATAAATCTTTAAAAAAAATTAAGGGAAATGTCATTTTTAAAAAAACGGAAGGACTGTTCTAGATTAAAGTGAGTAAAGAGATACAATAATCAAATGCAATACATAAACCTTGACTAGATCCTGGTTCTAAAATATAGCTATGAAAAGACATTTTGGGGTAAAAGAGAGGGAAATTTGGATGTGGACTAGGTACTAGGTAATAGTAGAGAATTACTATTAATTTTCTTTGGTGAGATAATGGCACTTGAAGATGTCATACAGGAGAATATCCTTTTTTTTTTTTAAGATTTCATTTATTTATTTGACAGAGAGGGAGACAGCCAGCGAGAGAGGGAACACAAGCAGGGGGAGTGGGAGAGGAAGAAGCACGCTCCCAGCGGAGGAGCCTGATGTGGGGCTCGATCCCATAACGCCGGGATCACAACCTGAGCCGAAGGCAGACGCTCAACGACTGAGCCACCCAGGCGCCCGAGAATATCCTTATTCTAAAAGATCTATTCCAGGAGCGTCTGATGGCTCAGTCAGTTAAGCATCTGACTTGGGCTCAGATCATCATCTCGAGGTCTTGGGATGGAGCCCCGCATGGAGGCTTGCTTCAGGCTCTGCACTCAGCAGGGAGTTTGCCTGTCCTTCTGCCCCTTGCCCTGCTTGTGCATGCTCTCTCAAACAAATAAATAGAACCCTTTTTTTTTTAAAAAAAAAAAAGCAAATCACCACCAGCCTCTTTAATCATTTCCAACTCCTCCCCATGCATACAAATAAGCTCATTTTCATCCACGAATTTTCTAAACACACTAAAACATGAATAGGCTAAATTCAGAAGTGTGTATTTGAAGATCATTGTGTGAAAATCAAATGTACACATAAAAGTATTCTTGCTCTTGGGAGAGATTTCATACTTCACTCCTAAATAGTCACCTGTTTCATAAACTGGATTAGAGATCTTCGATTCTGTTCCCAAAATTTTGGCAGATCTTTCTCAAATGGGTATTTCACACAACCTAGCTCAATAGTTACTTCAAAGCAATTTGTCTGTAAATAGTTCCAGTCCTGCATACCACCTAAAGGATAAAAAATTAAAATCCATTAACTCTGAAGAAGAGGAACTAGATCAGATCCCAAAAAGTAACCAACATTCCTAGTAAAAAAGCCAAATCCATCTTTTCTCAGCATTGGTTGAAAAAAAGTAATATGTTCATTTGAGAGCTCCTTGATGCTTATGGTACAGGTAAGACACCTGTACTTTCATGTTCAAGAAGAATTCAAGTGTAGCTTACCCACTTCTTATTAGCACACCTAATTAACAGCCAGAAGTAAAGTACAACACTTTCATGAAGTTTTAGTACAATCTCTTTACTCAAAACTCCAAGTGTACTAAATTTAAAAATAGCTGAAAAGGTTATTTGAATGTTTTAAATTATTTAAACAATATTTTTTAAAAGAATAATCTTTTTCTCAAAATTAAAAAATCAGTAAGAAGCAGCATCATCCAGGGGGACAGAAAATCCATCAAGTTATATGGCATTGATACGAAAGAATGTTTACCTGGGACATTATACCAACTAGCTCCATTCGTTATTCCATGAGGAAAATACTCATTTGGGTACATATTCTTGCAAGGTCTCCCTTGAAACATCTGGGAATTTTCCTGAAAAAAAAAAAAATTAAGAATCTTTACTTGTATTTGTTTGCACCACAGGAAGGATAAGGAAAAATAATAAAAGTGGTTACCAATAGGGTGTATGTGGAGGTGGGAATGGGGTGAGTGGAGCCATGGGAAGCTCTGAGACTTTTTAATGTATAACTTTCTATGCCATTTTGATTGTTTACTATATGAACTTATTACCTACTTTTAAAAATCAAAATTAAATGTGTTCTGTAAAAAAATGGACTTTATGGCTTGCAGTTACAAGTAACATAAAACCCAACTCAATCCCTCTCCAAAAAAATCCCACAAAAAAGTGTTCATATTCATGTTTTCATGTTTTCAAGAAGCTTGAAAGTCCCGAAGATAATTTACACATGATGTGGAGTAAGCAGCTTTCTCTCTCTTCCAGATGGTCCCTCTGTGCTTTGACCGCATTCTGTACCGTTACAACAGGTTGCATTGTTTTCTTCCCTACAAACAAGACACTACTCCCTGAAACAGCATGCGTCTTTGCGTCTCCAGCATCTAGCAGTGTCTGGCATAGCGCATGTGCAATAGCTTGCCTGAGGAAGAGGAAAACAAACTGCCATGGAGACAAAAGTAAGTGCTACCGGAATCTAGAGAAGAGAAAGGTTACTGACTAGAGCAGCTGTGGAGGTTTCCTGAAGAAACCAAGATTTGAAAGATAGCCAAAACTTCATTTCTTTCTTGTGGAAATAGAAAAAAAAAACTGTATAGAAAGCATGAAAAGAAAAATAACAAGTTCCTGTTTTCCTGCTACTAAGAATTAACCATCTAACTTTAAAATAGGTCAGTCAGTAGAGCATGTGATTCCCGATCTCAGGGTCATGAGTTCAAGCCCCATGTTAGGCGTAGAGCTTACTTAAAACAAAAAAAGAATATATATGTATGTATATGTGTGTGTGTGCATATATATATATATGTATGCATATGTGTATATATGTATGTATATGTGTATATATATGTATGTATATGTGTCTATATGTATGTATATGTCTATACATGTGTGTATATGTCTATATATGTATATGTCTATATATTTATGCGTGTGTGTTATGTGTGCTTGTGTATATACACACATATGTATATGTACGTATGTGTATATAAACACCACCCCTGGATTTAAAATTTAAAAAATATATAAACAAGCCCCTTTTATCAAGTTAACATACCAATTACAAGCTTATGATCCCACTTATTATCAAATAAAAACTATTATTCTGGATTACTGTAATAACTGGGTACATGCTCTATCGCTTTCTGGTTTTTTCATCAAAGATGTGCGTGCACCTTCTATGTCTCTCTCTCTCTCTTCATTTCCATTAGTATCTATCTGTCCACTCAGTTATGAATTATATAGATGTACTACTATACTAATACAATACATGTAATATAAACTGGCATAAAAATAAAAAATATTTAAGGGATAAATTTAAAAATATAATTTCTAATACATTCTTCCTACATCTTAGTGGATCATCTAGTATAAACCTCACTCTAGACACCATAGTTCGAGGCGGTAGCTATTAACATCTTGACTTTATTTTTTTTTTTTAAGATTTTATTTTATTTATTCGACAGAGACAGAGACAGCCAGCGAGAGAGGGAACACAAGCAGGGGGAGTGGGAGAGGAAGAAGCAGGCTCATAGCGGAGGAGCCTGATGTGGGGCTCGATCCCAGAACGCTGGGATCACGCCCTGAGCCGAAGGCAGACGCTTAACCGCTGTGCCACCCAGGCACCCCCTCGACTTTATTCTTAGAGTAATAAAGAGCTACTAAAAATCTCTGAAGAAAGGGTGATATGCGAAATAGTCACGGCTCTAGGAAGTTTATCCAATAATAATGTGAAAGAGAAACCAAAGCCAGGGAGACCCATCAGAGTACTACTGAAATAATCCAGGTGTGAGATCACAAGCCCCCGGAAGGTTGATTTTACCACGTGCATTTGCCATCTCCTTTAATTCTCACTACTCTGATCATTTTTTTTAAAACCTAATTAAATTTGTCAAGCAAACAGTTTGACAACTTAAAGAAGACTGAGTTGAGGATGTCCAACCTCAGTCCACACACAGTCTAAAAGTCATATACCAAGATATTAAATGATGGGTGCTCTCTAGGTTTATTTTCTTCTTGCTGTTTGCCTATATCTTTTCATCTGTTTACAATAACTCCCATTCTATGAAACAGTTTTTTAAAGGGGCATTTACGTATTGGTGACAGGTAAAGCAACTGGATGCAATTGCTAAGATGGTAAAAATGGCTGAGGATGGAAGATGGAGGGGAAAAAAGTTAAAGAGACAATGTCCAGCCAACAAAGAGAAAAAAAGCAGAGCTTTCTACTCTACAATGGGGCAGAGATCAAGGGGAGACGACAACAGTGTCAGACTTCAGAGGTCAAGAGAGTTAAAAAAAACAACAGATTTCTGGTAACCCTTGAGGGGGCACGTCCAGGTAAAACAATGTAGGCAGAAGACAGATGACAAGAAACTGAGAGGACAGAACAATAAGGAAGCAGAGAAAGAGACTACTTAGTTTTCATCTTTTCTCTTGCTCTTTCCTAAACTAATTTTAGACTTGCAGAGATGTCGCAAAAATAGTACAGGGAGTTTTATATACCCTTGATCCAGCTTTCCCTAATTAGCATCTTACGTAACCAAAGCACAATTATCAAAACAAGGAAATTAACACTGGTGTAATACCGTTAACTAAAATAAACTAATTTTTATTCAGAACTCACTAGTCTTTCCACTAATGCCTCCTTGACATTTTCTTGTCACTTGATATCTATCACACTGTACAGCAGAAAGTTGTTTCTTCACTTTCACTTAATTGAATTAATTGGATTTCATTATACTTAAAATATAATAAACGTTATTATAGAAAGATTAGAAAATTCAAGAGCACAAAAAGAAGAAAAAATATAAGCCAAAGATCATTTAATATTTTGGTATGTAACTTTTAGACTCTTTCTGGCCTATACATAAACTGGGATGGATGGGAATGGATGCCCCGCCCCTCAGTCTTCTTAAGGTTCTCAAAATCTGCTTTACTGAGATATAATTCACATACAACATAACTCACCCATTTATAGCGTACATCTCAGTGGTTTTTGAAGTATATTCACTGAGTTGTGTGATAATCACCATGGTAAATTTTAGGACCTTTTTATCACCCCAAAAGAGATCCACACCCATTAGCACTGCTCATTTCCCTCCAACCTCCTCCCTGCCTCTCCTTGCCTGCCGAGCCCTAGGCAACCACCAGTCTACTTTCTGCCTCTATGGATTTGCCTATTCTGGACATTTCATGTAAGTGGAATCATACAATATGTGGTCTTTTGTGACTGACTTCTTCCACTTAGCATAATGTTTTCAAGAGTTATTCAAGTTGTAATTTGTTGTACTCTATCCCTTTTTATGGCTGAAAAATACTCGCTGCATGACTATACCATATTTTGTTTATCCATTCATCATTTGATGGACGTTTGGGTTGTTTTCATTTTTGGCTATTATGGATAATGCTGCTACGACATTCGTGTATAGTTGACCCTTGAACCACATGGGGATCAGTGGTGCCAGTGCCTCCACACAGTCAAAAATCCAGGTATAACTTTTGACTCTCCCAAAACCTAACCACTAACAGTCTACTGTTGACCAGAAGTCTCACCGATAACATGAACAGTGAATTAACACATATTTTGTATGTTACATACTGTATTCTAACAATAAACTAGAGAAAAGAAAATGTTATTAAGAAAATCATAAGGAAGAGAAAATACATTTGTGGTACTATACTGTAATTACAGAAAAAAATCCATATATAAGTGGACCCATGCAGTTAAAACCCGTGTTGATGCTCAAGGGTCAACTGTACAAGCTTCTGAGTGGGTATGTGTTTTCATTTATCTTGGGCATCTATCTAGGAGTGCAATTGTCAGACCTTATGATAATTCTGTACCTAACACTCTTAGGAACTGCAATACTGTTTTCCAAAGCAGTTGCACCATTTTACATTCCCACCAGCAATACAGAAGTGTTCCAATTTCTCTACATCTTTACGAATACTTATTTTCCATTTTTTAAATTATAGCCAAACCTAGTTGGTACAAAATGGTATTTCATTGTGGTTTTGATTTGCGTTTCCCTCATGGCTAATGATATTGAGTATCTCTTTGTGTGCTTCTTGGTAATTTGTGTATCTTCATTAGAGAAATGTGGGTTCAAATCCTTTACCCATTTTTCAATTAGGCTGTCTTATTATTTATTTGTAAGAGTTCTTTACATATTCTAGATGTAAGATTCTTATCAGATATGTAATTTTTTATTTTGTGGGCTGTCTTTATACTTCTTGATACTCTGTTATGTGATGAATTCTGTCCTCCCAAGAATATATGTTGAAGTCCTAACCCCCAAAGACCTCAGAATATGACTGTATTTGATTACAGAGGTAATCAAGTTAAAATGAGGTAGAGTGTGCCCTAATCCAGTATGTCCGGTATCTTTATAAAAAGGGACAATTTGGGTATAGACACAGGGAGAATGCTATGTGACGACAGAGGACTGGAGTAATCCATCTAGAAGCCAATAAATGCCGAAGATTGCCAGCAAAACACCAAAAGCTAGGAAGAGACAAGGAAGGATTCCCCTACAGGCTTCAGAAAGAGCTTAGCCTTGCCAACACCTTCATTTTGGACTTCTAGACACTAGAACGATGAGAAAATAAGTATCTGCTGTTTTAGGCTACCCAGTTGGTGAACCTTTATTACACCAACTACAGGAAACTAATATGGTATCCTTTCTGGCAAAAAAGGGTTTTCATATTTGATGATATCCAATGTATCTTTTTTTGGGTCACTTGTGCTTTAGGAAACCAGTGTCTAACCCAATGTCACAAAAACTTATTCCTATGTTTTTTTCTCAAAGTTTTATAGTTTCAGCTCCTACATTTAGGACTATGATCCATTTTGAGATAATTTTTGGGTATGGTGTGAGGAAGGGGCCCAAATTCATTCTTTTGCATGTGCATATTCAGTTTTCCTATCACCATTTGTTGAAAAGATGATTCTTTCCCCCATTGAATTGTCTTGGTGCTCTTCTCAAAAAATCAATTGATCATATATGTACGAGTTTATTTCTGTAGTCAATTTTAATTCATTGATCTCTATGTCCATCTTATGTCAGTGTCTCAGTATCTTAATTACTGTAGTTTTGTAGTAAGTTTGAAATTGGGGAAGTATGAGGTCTTTAGCTCTTGTAATTTATTTTTTGTTTTAGAGATAATTTTGTCTTTTTCTTCCATTTCTTTCCTAAGTTTTATCAACTGTCCTTCATTTCTTCCTATCTTTTCTTTTTCTATTTGTTTTTATTTTTTAAGTATCTGAGCCTACATGTTTTTTTCATATTCTCAATGTGTTTGGGTATACTTAATGTGTTTGGAGTGTTTGACTTACGTTTTCTTCTGCTTCTTGATTATTTTTTGGTGGTAGTTAAGGTTTCCTCAGGGAATATGTGTAAATTTCATTTTCTAATTTTCTCAAATAGTTCTCCATGGATTTTACTTACCTCTTGTTCATTTTTATGATACTGGGCTGTTATACATGATTCTTAGTTAACGGCGCCCTTTTCTGTCAGTCTAGCAGTGAAGGTGCTTTAGCGTGGTTTGTTTTTGTTTTATTCTCCTTGATGTAAGGGTTCAGCTGGGAGTCTCCTGGTTTTATGGTTCTCTTCTATCTTCTACAACCCTACATTTCCCCTTTTTTCTTCTTTTCCTCTTCACTATCCAATCACCAAAGGGCACTTCTTCATTTCTTTTTGCCCTTTTTCTGCCTCAGAAGTTAAGAGTTTGGAAGATTTCCCTTTAAATCCACCTGTCCTTTTAAATTGTGCCTGCCCCTTTAAATTGCACCAGATCTTGTAAGTTGTATAGACCTTGAAATCTCTTACCAACATTCCAGTGCTCTCATCTGCCCAGTGCTTTTTTATTTAAGTTTCAGATTTAGGGTGTACTTAATGTTTGGTCATTCCATCACCTTCAGGCCTGCCCTTCATTAGTCCCCATCTCCTGTCTTCAGATTGTCTTGGTCTGCTTTTTCACACCACGAAGCTATTGCAGGGCACAGGGGGGTGGATGTATGATAGATCATGATAGATCATGGCTAAGAGAAAGGAGGCTGTGAGTAAAGACTGAGGATTTTAATTATCACCTTTCCCATTTACAACAGAAGAAATGAAGGCAGAAGATTTCAGAGGAAGCAGGATGTGGTGGGATCGAGAATGGAGGAAAATATGGGAAAGACACAAATTGATAATAACAGAGATGACAGAATCTGAATGAACTCACATCACATTATTCCAAGTTCTATTTAGTCAAGGCAAAGCGATCTACTGAGAATAAGGGGAGTAAAGCTGGGATTAGAAAGTTCAGATAGAGGATAAAGGTTTAGAATCATCAAGGCAGGAAATGAGCCAAAGAATCAAGCAGCAAAACATGAAATACTGCCAAGTAGAACTGAGGGCTCTGCTGAGGTTAGAAAGCATAGAGAGAGTGTGGTCAATTTCCATGACTGTGTGACTTTTCTGGGATGAAGAAGAGAAATGGTGGTGGCAATTACTGTGGATTGGGCACTGGCGAGGCAGGTATGTCAAAAGGGTATCCCAAGGTATGAGTGAGAGTGTCACTGAAAGGGACATCCATAGGTGTAAGCTGGATAGAAAGTAAAATCAAAAGAATTAAAGGTCAAAGAAAACAAAAAGGGTGCCTGGGTGGCTCAGTCCGTTAAGCATCTGCCTTTGGCTCAGGTCATGATCCCAGGGTCCCGGGATCGAGCCCCCTGTTGGGCTCCCTGCTCAGCGGGGAGTCTGCCTCTTCCTCTCGCTCTGCCCCTCCCCCGTGCTCAAGTGTGCTTGTGTTCTCTCTCTCAAATAAATAAATTATATCTTAAAAACAAAACAAAACAAAAAGAGGATAAGGAACTCAAAGTCACAATGAGGATAAAAAGCAGAACTATAAGATCGGGCACCAAATTTGATGGGGATATGAGCATCTGATCACTAAATTTTAATTTTGATTATTCAGAGGGTATAATATTCTCTTCTGCCATGAACATCCCTCCAATGGTGTGCCCAAACAGAAGTGTAATAATAGACGTATTCCCCTGTTAGAAACTCTCAACAATCTCACAAGGTCCCCTTGTGCAGAATGAAGGCATGCGCAATGTGAAATAACAGAAGGCTGTGATTAGAGACCACAGAGTTGCAGTGTTAATATTCTTTATCTGTAACCAATAAAGTCATAGACTGAGTCCAGTAAGACCAAAACCTGAAACTAATAGGCCTAGTTTCCAAGCCCCAACTTTTAACATGTTATCTAAGAATAATTTTTCAATTAAAATTTCACACAAACATGCACACAAACATATACCTTTTCTTTTCTTTTCTTTTCTTTTAGATTTTATTTATTTGACAGAGAGAGACACAGTGAGAGAGGGAACACAAGCAGGGGGAGCAGCAGACGGAGAGGGAGAAGCAGGCTTCCCACTGAGCAGGGAGCCCGACGTGGGGCTCGATATCAGGACCCTGGGATCATGACCTGAGCTGAAGGCAGATGCTTAACGACTGAGCCACCCAGGTGCCCCATACCATTTCTGACTGTAAAAGTAATGTGTGTTCATCATATAAAGTTTAGAAAATACATGAATATCTACCTGCTTGCTCTGACTATATGTTACTATAGGCTCTTCAATAGCTTAGACTAGCGGTCAGCAATTTTTTTCTGTAACGGACCAGATGGTAAAAATTCTAGGTTTTACAGGCTTGAAAGTGTCTGTTGCAACTACTGAACTTTACCTTCTGCACCTATGGAGATGACTGCTGTGTTTTTCTTCTTTAGTCTGCTAATATGGTTAATTACACTCACTTTTTTTCAAATGCTGAAAGAGGAAGTAGCCATAGACAATACAGAAAAAAATGGATGTGACTGTGTAGCAATAAAATTTTATTTACAAAAGCAGTTAATGGGCTGGGTTTGGCACTAGAGCTGTAGCTTGTCAACCTCCATCTTAGATCACAAGCAGGTTTATAATGTAAATTCTAGTCAAATGAAAAACCTAGCATGCTAATTTATATTTACTATGTTTAGTTTATTATGATTCAGGTACTATGCTGAAAACCGTAGACAAAAAGACATTACTTGAGATTAAAGGCTAAAGGGGAAATACATAGTATATTCAAAGTGAGGTAGAAAACAAGAGGAAAAGCAGTTAAGACTGACTGAAAGAAATCATGGAAGTCTTAACCGAGAAGAAAACACTTGACCAGAGTCTTACTGGACTTTGTTTCAATGCATTTTTTAAATTAAAGAACCTGATAGCATTTCACGTTTAAACACAAGCCTACCTTGGAATAAGAAAGTGCTATCTGTTGAAACACAGCATCATCTGGTGATTTACTATATGTGGCAAGCCCTTGTTCATCATCATCAAAAGGGTAGTTCACTACCAAAGAACCTGCAAAGGGAAAAGAGGAAAAGGTATCATGCTCTCTTCTTCAAGATGGGTCATCAACATAAAGCACACTTTCATAATACTGCCAGAGACAGGGAACCAAGACAATTTTCCAAGGCTAATTTCCTCATTAGAAATGAAAAAGGTGCTAATTTCCTCAATGGAAAATCAACTGGATAAGTGAAATATCAAATAGCTATGCGTGACACTTAAAGGCTGCCTTAACTAGAAAGGTCTTAGGACTTTACTAGGTATAATTTATGTCAGAGCCCAAACCAGAAGTATACAGGCTTAATTTAAACAGTTTTACAATACATAGGACCAGAAAACATGAGCAAAATTTGATACTTTTATAGTAAAATTCAGATATTTATAATGTCATGGAATTTTAAAAGAAGAAAAGATTCTTGAAGTTCAATTAATCCATCCTCTTCATCTTGCAGATGTGGAGTCTAAAACAGAGAGGTTAAATAACTTATATATGGATAGCAGAGCTGGCCCTGACCCACACTCAGTAAAAAGTGCTAAAAATTTCCCTTATCCTCGCATTAGAAATTAGTCAACTGGAGTTGCATTGTATGATTTTTCATGACTTACGGCAAAGAAAGTGATGCTTTAAAATATATGTAAATGGTATCAAGTCCCTTTATGCTCCCCACAGGGCATAAAGAAGTTAGGGTGCTTCTAGGGTAAGAGCCCGGGGCTACACATGCCTTCTCTCCCACCACAAGATGAAATCCCTTATTTTCCTATTTGTCACATTGTTTTCATTTGTTCATCTGTCCATGTAGCCTACCACTACTAAGCCACACATCTTTGCCCTTTTATCATGCCACTTCATGGGAATGGAAGTGAAAGAACATATTCAATTTGAATTCAGATGAAATAATCCTGTGGTAACAAATACCAGCCAATATTTATATGGAGAAAAAAAATTTTTTAAGAAGTATAAGAACTATGCTCATTTTATCCCCCCAAACAGTTCTAACAAGAACAGGTATACTTCAATACCTCTTTTTAGACAAATTTAACGTCTCAGAAAAATTTAATTTCACCCCAGAACTATGATCCATATCTAAAAATTCCAACAGAAAAAAGTCAACGTCAACTTCCACTCAATACTGTTTTTCAAACAGCTAATTTTCTAAGGACAGAAAAAAAAGGTCATGAAAGACTTAGTTCTATGAAACAGTCTATTAAAAAAATAATTAGTATCAACCTAAAAAGCAGGAATAAAGGAAAAAATAGATAAATTTGACTTCATCAAAATTAAAAACTTTTGTGTGTCAAGGACCTTAAGAAAGCTAAAATAAAAAAAATTAAAATACAACCTATAGAACAGAGAACAGGAGAAAATATTTCAAAGTCAGCAATCTGATAAGGGTCTAGAGTCTAGACATATAAGGAACTCTTACAGCTTAATGAAAAGACAAAAAATTTTAAATTGGCAAAAGACTTGAACAGATATTTCTCCTAAGTAGATATACAAATGGCCAAGTATAAGAAAAGATGCTCATTATTAGTCATCAGAGAAATGCAAATCAAAACTACAATGAAATACCATTCTTTACCCACTAAAATGGCTATAATATAAAAACAGAAAATAAGAAGTGTTGATGAGGATATAGAAAAACTGGAACCATCTACATTGCTGGGAATGTAAACTGTTTGGCAACTGTGGAAATCAGTTTGGCAGTTCCTTAAAGAGATAAACATGCAATTATCATATGGTGGTATTTCCACCAAAAAGCTAAACATGGCTAAATGAAATAAGTCATTCAGAGAAAGACAAATACTGTGTGATTTCACTCATATGTGGAATTGAAGAAACAAAACAAATGACCAAAGAAAAAAAAAAGAGACGGACAAAAAACCAGACTCTTAACTATAGAGAACAAGCTGAGGATTACCAGAGGGGAGGTGGGTTGGGGGGATGGGTGAAGTAGGTGAAGGGGATTAAGAGTACACTTATCATGATGAGCACAGAGTAATATAGAGAATTGCTGAATCACTATATTGTACATCTGAAACTAATATAACACTCTATGTTAACTACACTGGAATTAAATTTTTTTAAAAAAGCACTAAACATGGAATTACTCAAAAGAATTGAAAGCAGGGACTCAGATATTGTATACCACTGTTCACAGCAGTATTATTCATAATAGTGAACAAGTGGAAACAACCTTCAATGGAAAAACGGATAAATAAATTGTGGTATACACATACAATGAAATATTTTTGGCCATAAAAAGGAATGAAGTACTAATAAATGCTACAATATGAATGAACTTGAAAACATTATGCTGAGCGAAAGTAGACACAGAAGATCACATATTGCATGATTCCATTTCTATGAAATATCCAAAACAGGCAAGTCCACAGAGACAGAACACAGACTGGTTGTTACCAGAGCTTGAGAGGAGGGGAAAATAGGAAGCAACTGCTTAGTGGATAAGAAATTTCCTGTTGGGAAGATGAAAATGTTTTCGAGCTAAACAGAGATGGTGGTTGCACAACATTGTGAATGCACTAAATGTCACTGAATTGTTCACTTTAATGTGATTTATTTTATATGAATTTCACCTCAAGAAAAAAATTAGTATCAAAATTTACAAAGAGGAATTTTACTTTTCTCTATATTCTTTCAAAATCCTGGGGCACCTGGGTGGCTTAGTCAGTTAAGTGTCTCCCTTCGGCTCAGGTCATAATCCTGGGATTGAGCCCCACATTGGGCTCCCTGCTCAGTGGGGAGCCTGCTTCTCCCTCTCCCTCTGCCTGCCACTCCCCCTGCTTGTGTGTGTGCTCTCTCTCTCTAATAAATAAAATCTTTAAAAAACAAAAACAAAACAAAATCCTCCTCAATTGTTGACACCAAAGAAATCCTCTTTTAAATTTCTTTGCTAAGATTTCAAAACCCACTTAAAGATTTTATGATGAGAAAACAAAATATGTCATGGAGAGGGAAGGGTGGATGGCGGCAGAACAGGAGGACCCTAGGCTCACCTCATCCCATGAATACAGCTAGATAACTATCAAATCATCCTAATTTTTGGATTAGAAATTGATCTGAAGCCTGGCAGAACAAATTCCACAACTAAACATAGAGAAGAGGCCACATGGAAGAAGGTAGGAAGAGTGGAAACATGGTTTAGGAGAGACATGGATCGTGGCCACTGTGATAGCAAGAGACAGAGGGATGCACAGGGGAAAATGAATCCCCATAGCAACTGGTCTGGGAAGCAAAAAGGCCTGACTGCTACAAGTCCTTGCAACCAGTGGGGCTTAAAGCCTGGAGTTGTTTTTTTTTTTTTATTTTTTTTAAAGATTTTTTATTTATTTATTTGACAGAGATAGAGACAGCCAGCTAGAGAGGGAACACAAGCAGGGGGATTGGAAGAGGAAGAAGCAGGCTTCCAGTGGAGGAGCCCGATGTGGGGCTCGATCCCAGAATGCCAGGATCACGCCCTGAGCCGAAAGCAGATGCTTAATGACTAAACCACCCAGACACCCCAAAGCCTGGAGTTTTAAAGGTCAGCACGCTTGGCCCTGGGAGAGCTTGGAGGACATTGGGGCTGCTCTGGAAGAGAAGGCAAGGGAAACAGCCTGTGGACATATAGAATGGAAGCAGCGATCAGAAGAGCACCTGGGGCACACAGTGGGGAGGTTACTTGCTCATCTCAGACTGTGTCCCAGAGAGGCAGCATTCACAGAGAGACTCCTCCAGGAACAAAGAAACTGGCCAGAGCCATCTCCCTCCCCCATTCCTCAGCATAAGCACAGGGCCACCTGTGGGAACCAGTGCAGTGCTGACACTCACTACCTAACTTGCTTACACCAAGCCCCATCCCCCCATCCCCCACCTTCCCACCTCTGTGCTCTGGAAGAACCACCCTTTCCAGTCTCACTTGCTTGAGTCCCAACCCAGGAGGCCCCCTCCCCCAGAAGACTGGCCCAAACCCCTGCCCACAATGCATCTTCTAAACTGGGAGTTCTGTAGGGCCTCAGTTCTGGTTGGGGTGGCACCAGTTCTCATTTCACAAGCAAACCAGAGCATATCTGGTTAAAACTCACCACATTTGGGCCAGGGACCAAACACTGCCCACGACAGGCAAACAGAGCCTCTGCAGGCAATGGGCCTGAAGGATAAAGCAACCAGGACAAAACAGCAGAGCACACACAGCACACTGAAGATACTCCTAGAAGCAGCAGGCTTCTAGGGGAAGAGGGGACACTACACAGAGCAGGACAATACAGGACCTCTTCATAAGGCCATTATCCTCAAGATAGGAGATGTAGCTGACTTTCTTAACAGAGAGAAACAGGCACAGAGACTTAGATAAAATGAGAAGACAGAGAAATGTGTCCCAAATGAAAGAACAGGACAAGGCCATGGCTGGAGATCTAAACAAAACAGATATAAATAACATGCTTGATAGAGAATTTAAAGCAATGATTATAAGGATACTCACTGGACTTGAGAAAAGAGTGGAGGACATCAGTGGGACCATTAACAGAGATAAGGAATAACAGCAGAATTAAAGGGGTCAATAAATTAAATGTTTGATGGAATGAACAGACCTAGAAGACAGAATAATGGAAAGTAATAAGGCTGAACAAAAGAGAGAAAAAAAGAATTATGCAAAACGAGTTTAGACTTAGGGAACTCAGTGACTCCATCAAACATAATAACATTTGTATTATAGGAGTCTCAGAGGAAGAAAGTGAGAAAGGGAGCCAGAGAATTTATTTGATTAAATAATAGCTAAAAACTGCCCTAATCTGGGGAAGGAAACAGATACCCAGATCCAGGAAGCACAGAGATCCCCCAACAAAATCAACAAAAGCAGATCCACACCAAGACATATTGTAATTAAAATGACAAAATATACTGATAAAGAAAAAAATATTAAAAGCAGCAAGACAAAAGACAGTTACATACAAAGGTAACCTCATAAAGCTATTAGCAGATTTTTCAGCAGAAACCTTCCAAGTCAGAAAGGAGTGGCATGATATACTCAAAGTGCTAAATGGGAAAAACCTACAACCAAGAATACTCTATCTGGCAAGGCTATCATTCAGAATAGAAGGAGAGATAAAGAGCTTCCCACATGAACAAAAACTAAAGGAGTTCATGACCAGCAAAGCAGCCCTGAAAGAAATATGAAAGGAGACTCCTTGAGTAAAAAGGAGCGACTAAAAGTGACAGTATGAAGGCATTTGACACAAAAGTAGTAAAAATGAATATTCCTATTAAAAAATCAGTCAAGCAACTCACAAAATAAAAGGATGTAAAATATGACACCATATACCTAAAACATGGGGAGGAGAGGAGTAAAGAATGGGTTCAAATTTAAAAACCATCAACTTAAAATAGACTACTATATGCAGAAGATGTTATATACAAACCCAATGGTAACCACAAATTAAAAACACTAATAAATTTGCAAAGAATAAAGAGAAAGAAATCTGAATATGTCACTAAAGAAAACCAGCAAACCATGGAAGAGAGACAAGAAAGGATCAGAGAAAATCCTCAGAACCAACCACAAAAAAAGTAATAAAATGGCAATAAATACATATTTATCAATAAGTACTCTGAATATAAATGGACTCAATGCTCCAAACAAAAGACAGAGAGTGAAAGAATGGATAAAAAAAAAAAGATCCATCTATATGCTGCCTCTAAGAGACTCATTTTAGATCTAAAGACAGTTGCAGATTGAAAGTGAGGGAAAGGGAGAAACATCTATTATGCCAATGGAGGTCAAAAGAAAGCCATAGTAGCAATACTTGTATCAGATAAAATAGACTTTAAAACAACGACTATAACAAGAGACAAAGAAGGACACTATACAGTAATAAAGGGGACGATCCAACAAGTTGGTATAACAATTGTAAATATGTATGCACCCAGGGATGCCTGGATGGCTCAGTCAGTTAAGTGTCTGCCTTTGGCTCAAGTCATGATCCCAGGGTCCTGGGATAGAGTCTTGCATCAGGCTCCTTGCTCAGCAGGGAGCCTGCTTCTCCCTCTGCCGGCTGCTCCCCCTGCTTGTGCCCTTTCTCTCTCTCTCTCTCTGACAAATAAATAAATAAATCTTTAAAAAATATATTTATGTACCCAATAGGGGGTCACTCAAATACATAAAACAGTTAATAATAAACATAAAGGAACTAATTGATAATAATACAATAATTGGGGACTTTAACACCCCACTTAAATCAATGAGCAGATCATCTAAACAGAAAATCAACAAGGAAACAATGGCTTTGAATGACACACTGGACCAGATGGATTTAACAGATATATTCACCCTAAAACAGCAGAATACACATTCTTTCCAAACGCACGTTACATTCTCCAGAAAAGATCACATATAGAGCCACAAAGCAAGCCTCAACAAACTGAAAAAGACTGAAGTCATACCATACATCTTTTCTGACCACAATGCTATGAAACTAGAAGTTAACCACAAGAAAAAGTCTGGTAAGACCACAAATACATGGAGGTTAAATAGCATGGTACTAAACAACGGACAGGTCAATTAGAAAAGAAAAGAAGAAATAAAAAAGTACATAGAGACAAATGAAAATGAAAACACACTTGTTCAAAACCTTTGGGACACAGAAAAAGTGGTTCTAAGAGGGAAGTTTATAGCAAACTATGTCCTGGAAAGAGACAAGTCCACATGATTGAAGATGTCTCCCCCACCATGCCAAGGTCTCGATACCACCTGTGTAAATCTGCAAATTATTTTCATTGGATGTAACTAGTATTATAAACATCATAAGTGTGTACTGTCATTCTAAAATGGCAGGTAAAAAGAATAAAAATAAAATAAAATAAAATAAAATAAAATAAAATAAAATAAAACAAAACATAATGGCAGGTTAATCTATATGCTATCAAATCTCAACTGTGATACTTCATTAGGTATTCCAACACATGTTGACACTAAGTTACTTCCCTTATCCCTGGTGCTAATACCTTCACTCTTTTTTTTTTTTTAAAACAGCTTTATTGAGATGAACAGTTGACCCCTGAACAACGGGGGCTTGAATTGTGTGGATCCACTCACATGTAGATTTTAATCACTGCAGTACTATAAATGTATTTCTTAATGATTTTGTAGAAATGTAGAAATGTATTTCTACAAATGATTTTCTTAGTAACATAAAATTTTCTTTTTTCAAACTTACTTTATTCTAAGAATACAGTATATAATACATACGACATACGAAATATGTGTTAATCAACTGTTGATGTTATCGGTAAGGCTTCTGGCCAATAGTGGGCTGTCAGTAGTTAAGTTTGGGGGGAGTCAAAAGTTATACATGGATTTTCAACTGCACAGGGGCTAGCTCCCTAAACCCTCATGTTGTTCAGGGGTCAACTGTAATTCATATAACATACAATCCGTCCATCTAAAGTATATAATTCAATGTTGTTTAGTACATTCACAGGGTTGTACAATCATTACTATCTAATTATAGAGCATTTCATCGTGCCAAAAGAAAACGCTGTACCCATTCGCAGTCACTCCCATTTCCTCCCACCACTATTCACCACAGCCTGAGGCAACCACAAATCTATTATCTATGTCTATGCATTTACCTATTCTGAACATTTCATAAAATGTAATCATATAATATATGGTTTTTGGTACTGGCTTCTATCACTTAGCGTATTTTAAAAGTTCATTTATATTGTAAAATGCATCAGGACTTCATTGCTTTTCAAGGTCGAATAACAGTCAATTGTATGAGTATACTCTATTTAATTTATCCAATCATCAGTTGATGGATATTTGGGTTAATTATACTTCTAGGTTATTATGAATAATGCTACTCTGAATATCCACGTACAAGTTTACACACAGACATAT